>NC_041393.1:290403408-290404233 GCF_002162155.2 Triticum dicoccoides | reverse complement strand
AAAGCCCTGTGGCCCCATCGCCACCATCGCCCGGCACCCCCTCCACCCAGACAATGCCACCCCGCCGCCCTGGAGCTGCGGCCCCATCTCCACCATCGCCCGGCGCCCCCTCCGCCCAGCCAGCACCCCTCTGTCGGCGAGAAACCCCGCTGCCCGACGCCCCTAGGCCTTGCCGGCCTGCCACAGGCCTCTCACCCCTACCGCAGGTGAGCCCCGGCCGCACCCCTCTTCTCCTCTTTTTTTGTTTTTTCTGTTTTTTAGTTTAGATTACTTTTAATTTAGTTTAGATTACTTTTAGTTTGGTTTTATATTTAGTTTAGTTTAGATTACTTTTAGTTTGGTCTTAGGTTTACTTTAGTTTTAGGTTTATGTTTAGTCATGAAAAAAATAAGAATAATTAGAAGAAGAGGAGGAGAAGACTAATAGCTAGGTTTAGGTGTAGTTTTTTCTTGTTTTGTTTTAGGTTAATTAGTGCTAGGTTTAAGAAGAGGAAAAAGGAGGAGAAGAAGAAGACCGGGAGGAGGAGCAGAAGAAAGAAGAAGAAGAAGAAGAAGAAGAAGAAGAAGAAGAAGAAGAAGAAGAAGAAGAAGAAGAAGAAGTAGAAGAGAGAGGAGAGGAGGAGGAGGAGGAGGAGGAGAAAGCTAGAGGAGAGGAGGAGAAGAAGACCACCGACACCTCGACCCCGACCACGACCACCGGTAACCCGACACCTGACACACCGACCCCGACCACCGACACCCCGACACCCTGAGACCCTGACAATCGACTCCCGGACCCCCCACCCCGACCCCCGACGCCCTGACACCACACCCTAACCCACACCCC
>NC_041393.1:290389743-290402821 GCF_002162155.2 Triticum dicoccoides | reverse complement strand
GACATCCTGACAGCACACCCCGACCCCGACCCCAACACCCTGACACCGCGATCGACCCCAGACATGATGATGATACAAAAACATCATATATATTTGTGTTGATCGGGTGTATTTTTATTATGTTCATGATGATGATACACTTAAATTATATACATATTATTATGTTCATGTCAGGTATCCAATTTTTTTATCTTGTACTAATTTCATTTACTTTTTGGCATTGCAGGTGTTGACAGGATGGTGGACAAGGGTCCAGAGCGCCTCGAGCCTCCTACGAGCGCTATTGGGAGGGGTGGTTCCATTATTCCACCCCAGCCCCTCCGTGGAGCGCTGCTAGACAGTATGCAGAGAACTACGGCGGGCGCTTCTTCTTCGGCTGGGAGAGGTCGGGGGAGGACGAAGAAGGCTGGTAGAGGTGGACGTGTGAAAACACAAGTGCTCCCTGGGTGATTTTGGTAATTAATGTCAACATATCTCTTGTTGGACTAACACTTTTACCTAGCATGTTTCAGACAAGTTCAACAATGGAGTGGCATGGACTAGAGGATGTGGAACCCCTTCAAGATGCTAAGGACAAAGGATTGGCTCAAGCTTCAAGCACAAGACTCTACATTTTCCATTTTAGTGATCCAAGATCACATTGAGTCTATAGGAAAAGCCAATACTATCAAGAGGGGATGAGGTGTTACTTAATGGCTTACTTGCTCAAAATGCTTACTGATATGCTCCAAAGCCCTAAACTACTTTCTCACATACACATATGTCCTAAACCAAAAGTCTAACTCGGCCCTACCGATTCTTTCTATCCGACGCCACCGAGTTCAGATGTCTTAGCCACTACCACAAACCCTAGGCAAATCGGTCTCACTGATAGGGATCTCGGTCTCACCGAGATGGGATTGTAATCTCTCTGTATGTCCATTACCAAAATCGGTCTCACCGAGTTTGAGTAATCGGTACTAGCGAGATTACAATGCAAACTCTTTGGTTAGCTTATTACCAAAATTGGTCGTACCGAGTTTGTGTAATCGGTCTCACCGAGTTTGCCCGACCAACTCTCTGGCTAGCTTATTACTAAAATCTGTCCTACCAAGTTTGTGTAATCGGTCTCACCAAGATTACGTTATGCCCTAACACTAACCATATTGGTCCCACCAAAAATCCTAATGGTCACTAGATTTGCTCAATCGGTCCGACCGAGTTTACCAATTCGGTCCCACCGAGTTTGGCAAGTTGTGTGTAACGGTTAGATTTTGTGTGGAGGCTATATATACCCCTCCACCCACTCTTCATTCATGGAGAGAGCCATCAGAATGAACCTACACTTCCAACTTGCATTTTCTGAGAGAGAACCACCTACACTTGTGTTGAGGCCAAGATATTCCATTCCTATCATATGAATCTTGATCTCTAGCCTTCCCAAAGTTGCTTTCCACTCAAATCTTCTTTCCACCAAATCCAAATCCTGTGAGAGAGAGTTGAGTGTTGGGGATACTATCATTGGAAGCACAAGAGCAAGGAGTTCATCATCAACACACCATTTGTTACTTCTTGGAGAGTGGTGTCTCCTAGATTGGCTAGGTGTCACTTGGGAGCCCCCGACAAGATTGTGAAGTTGAACCAAGGAGTTTGTAAGGGCAAGGAGATCACCTACTTCGTGAAGATCTACCGCTAGTGAGGCAAGTCCTTTGTGGGCGACGACCATGGTGGGATAAACAAGGTTGCTTCTTCGTGGACCCTTCGTGGGTGGAGCCCTCCATGGACTCGCGCAACCGTTACCCTTTGTGGGTTGAAGTATCCATCAATGTGGATGTACGATAGCGCCACCTATCGGAACCACGACAAAAACATCCGTGTCTCCAATTGCATTTGAATCCTCCAATCCCATCCCTTTACATTCTTGCAAGTTGCATGCTTTACTTTCCGCTGCTCATATACTCTTTGCATGCTTGCTTGATATGTATTGTGAGTGTTAAACTTGTGCCTAAACTCCACTCCAACTTAAAGAAGTTAAAAACTGCAACTTTTGGTACTTAGTGTCTAATCACCCCCCCTCTAGACACCTCTTCTCGATCCTTTTTCAATTGGTATCAGAGCTTTGGTCTCCATTGCTTTGGTTTAAACACCATTGGAGGAAGATGGATGAGTCTACTATTGCGAGACTTAGGCATAGAGTACCTATACTTGATGGGGAGTACTTTCATGAGTGGAAAAATGAGATGCTTGTGATTTTCAATGAATATCATTCGAACAAGTACATTGCTATCCCTTGTGCACCTCATGTTGATCCTATGCATCCTACCCTTAATGAGTCAATTGACATGATTCGCAATCTTAGAACTGTTGAACTTATCACTAGAGGCTTGCCTAGAAACTTGATTGGATGTTTGCCTACTCTTAACTGTGCCTACACCATATGGAAATTTCTTGAGGAACACTTTCCAAATTAATCCTTGGAAAATGTAGATGAAATTCTCCATAAGTCTATTGCCTTGAGTAAGATGAATTCCAGTGATCCTATGTTTGGTGATTTTCTATTTGAGCTTACAAACCTTATGCGTGCTAAAGGAGATGTTGGAATTATTAGTGATATTATTTCCGAAGCTATAAAAATTCATAAACAAGATCATTGTCAAACTCACTCTAATGAATCAACCTCTCTAGGATTTGATCCACCACATGATGATGTTGAACATGGATACTATGATGAGGATGATGATAGTGACTTTGATCTTGATGATGCAATGAGACACTTTGGTCTTATGGCAAATCTTCGGGGATATATGGCAGGAGGAAAGGAATGGGTCCTTGATAGTGGATGTACCAATCACATGACCGAAGATAAAGATATGTTTCATGAGCTTGCTGAAAAAATGATGGTCCTTGAAAGTATGTCACTTTCGGTGACAACTCAAAGGGTAAGGTGGTTGGCCTCGGTAAGGTGGCCATATCACATGATAGCTCCATACAAAATGCCATGCTCGTTGAATCTCTTGGATACAACTTACTTTCAGTATCTAGACTTGCTGATTTCGGTTTCAATGTCCTATTTACTAAAGTAGATTGCCAAGTGTTTCGTAGAGATAATCATAAAATGGTCTTTACCGGTGTACGTAGAGGTGATCTATACATCGTTGATTTCACTAAAAAGGCTCAACCTAGAACTTGCTTTATTGCTAAATCCTCTAAAGGTTGGTTATGGCATAGACGATTAGGTCATGTTGGCATGCGAAACCTTGACAAGCTTATTAAAGGAAATCATATCCTTGGAGTTAATGATGTCATATTTGATAAGGATAAACTTTGCAGCGCTTGTCAGGCAGGTAAATAGGTTGGAGGGAGGCATCCCGTGAAGAACATCATGACCACAAGGAGGCCACTCGAGCTACTTCACATGGATCTTTTTGGTCCCAACGCCTACAAAAGTCTCGGTGGAAATTCTTTTGGTCTAGTTATAGTTGATGGTTTTTCAAGATTTACGTGGGTGTTCTTTCTCGATGATAAATCGCAGGTTCAAAAGATCTTCAAAAACTTCGCTAGGAAGGCCCAAAATCAATTTGAAGTGAAGATCAAGAAGGTTCACAACGACAACGGAACGGAGTTCAAGAAGGCAAATGTGGATACCTTTCTTGACGAAGAAGGTATTTCACACGAGTTCTCGGCTACGTACACACCTCAACAAAATGGAGTTGTTGAGAGGAAGAACCAGACACTCATCAAAATGGTGAGAATGATGCTTGATGAGTACAAGACGCCGAAGCACTTTTGGGCGGAAGCGGTTGAGACAGCTTGTCATGCAACAAATCGCTTGTATCTTCACAAGCTACTCAACAAGATGGCATACGAGCTTCTCACCGGTAACAAACCCCAAGTTTGATACTTTCGAGTATTCAGCTCAAAGTGCTACATTCTTGATAAGCATCATTGTTCTAAATTTGCTCCTAAGTCTCATGAAGGTTTCCTACTTGGTTATGGCTCAAACTCTCACACATACCGTGTCTACAACAATTTCACCCGAAAGGTTGAAGAGACGGTAGATGTGAAGTTTGATGAATCTAACGGCTCGCAAGTAGAGCAATTGCCAATTGATGTAGGAGACAAAGACCCCTCGGAAGCAATTCAAGACTTTTCTATTGGCAAGATTCGTCCAACGGAGGTGAGGGAGAGTACCTCGTCCGTCCAAGTGGAAGCTTCTACCTCACGACAAGGTGAACCAAGAGTTTATACGGAAGCATCCACAAGTGGGACACACCAAGATGAAGAAAACGAGGAAGTCCATCAAGATGAACGTCAACAACCTCCTTCTCCACAACGACAAGAGAACGACAACTCCAACAATGAAGAAGGCCAAGAAGAAGAACAAGATGAAGAAGATTTTCAACCAAGACCCAAGCAAAAGCTTTCACGAGTTCGAGCAAGAATTGCTAAAGATCATCCCGTTGAGCAAATCTACAAAGACATCCAAACTGGGAGAATCACTCTCTCTAAAACTCGTTTAGCTAACTTTTGTGAACACTATTCATTCATCTCTAGCATTGAACCTATGAAGGTTGCAGAAGCATTGGAAGATCCCTATTGGATAAACGCCATGCATGAAGAACTACACAACTTTGAGAGAAATCAAGTTTGGACATTGGTTGAGAAGCCCGACAACAACCACAACGTCATCGGTACCAAATGGGTGTTTCGCAACAAGCAAGATGAAGATGGACAAGTAGTTTGCAACAAAGCACGTCTCGTCGCCCAAGGCTACACACAAGTAGAAGCTATGGACTATGGTGAGATTTATGCTCCCATTGCTAGACTTGAGTCCATTCGCATCTTACTTGCCTATGCTAATCACCATGATATCACCTTGTACCAAATGGACATTAAAAGTGCTTTTTCTAATTGGTGAAATAGAGGAGGAAGTTTATGTTAAACAACCTCCTGGCTTTGTTAATCCTAAGAAACCTGATCATGTTTACAAACTACACAAAGCTCTTTATGGTCTTAAACAAGCTCCTAGAGCGTGGTATAAATGCTTGACCAAGTTCCTTATTGAAAAAGGCTTTGAAATTGGAAAAATAGATGCTACTCTTTTTATTAAAAGGGTCAACGAAGAACTATTTGTATGCCAAATTTATGTCTATGATATTATATTTGGTTCTACTAAGCCTCATTTTAGTGAAAAGTTTGGGAAGCTAATGTCGGAGAAGTTTGAGATGTCTATGATGAGTGAACTCAAATTCTTTCTTGGTTTGCAAATCAAGCAAACTAAGGAAGGTACCTTTGTCTCTCAAACGAAGTACACCAAGGACTTATTCAAGAAGTTCAATATGCAAGAATGCAAAGGTATGACTACACCCATGCCTACTAGTGGACATCTTGATTTGACCAGAGATGGTGAACCGGTCGATCAAAAGGTTTATCGCTCTATGATTGGCTCATTGTTATATCTATGTGCTTCACGTCGCGATATCATGCTAAGTGTGTGCGTGTGCGCACGATATCAAGCTGCTCCTAAAGAATGTCATCTTAAGGCCGTGAAAAGGATAGTGAGATACTTAATCCATACACCAAATTTTGGCATTTGGTATCCTAAGAGGGCCTCTTTCGATCTTGTTGGCTACTCCGACTCGGACTATGCCGGTGACAAGGTTGATAGAAAGTCCACTTCGGGTACTTTTCAATTTCTTGGTAGATCTCTTGTGTCTTGGTCTTCCAAGAAACAAAACTCGGTATCCTTATCCACCGCCGAAGCGGAATACAATGCCGCTGGTTCATGTTGTGCTCAATTACTTTGGATGACCCAAACTCTTAAAGATTATGGGATATATGTGAAACATGTTCCATTACTTTGTGACAATGAGTGTGCTATCAAGATTTCTCACAATCCCATGCAACATTCTCGAACTAAGCATATTGAAGTTCGTCATCATTTCATTCGAGATCATGTTGCTAAGGGTGACATTAATCTTAAGCATGTTCGCACTGAAAAGCAATTAGCGGATATATTCACTAAACCACTTGATGAGAGAGTGTTTTGCAGGTTAAGAGGTGAATTGAACATCATTGATGCTTCAAACTTGGAGTAGGAACTCCATTTGATACGTGCAAGGCATGAGCCTATGACTAATCCTTGATATTTCTCTTATGATGACTATCTTATGTCTTGGATATATTTTCACCTTGCATATTATCTAACCCTTGTAGGTACTTGGATGAATCTAAATCTATGAGATTGAAACCTACTCATATCTTGAGCAATCTCTACATCACCAAGTCTCTACACAATGGTGGTCTAAGACAAGAAAGCACGAAACCATTCAAACATATCCTTTGACAAATTCTATGTTGAGTTTCATGACTGAAATTTTGGATACACAAGTGCTCTTCCTTGCAAAAACTGACCCATGTAGGTAGTTGAACTCAAATTCCAAGTGGTGCTCCCAACTCTTGATGAGCTACATCAACCTTGAGCAACCCACACAAGTTCAACTACATGATCACAATCAACACCACCACCCAAGGTATGTTATTCCATCTTAGAGAAGCTTTACTCCAAGTCATGAGTCAAAGCAACTCGACAAGATGAGAATACATCAAGATGCTTAAAAGAAAAATGGTAACCCCATTTTGAGCTTAAATGATGAGTATGACCTATGATCAAGTGATCTCACTTGACTCCTAAGTCAATATACTCTAACATAGGTCACTTTGTCGCCGACCATCTCTAGATGAAGTTTTCTTGTGTTCTTTTTTGTGCTCTTGCATTTGTCTCATGCATATTTGTTTCCCCTTTTTCATTTAAAAAAAAGTTCATCTAGATTTCTTTTCTTTTCTGTTTGTTCTGCATTCCCTGCATCCAATTCATTGCAAATCTTTCAGTTAATTCCTTGCAAATCCTTGTGAGATCTTACTTGTCTAGTGAGCTGAGGTGACAAGTGTTTTCTCTGTGATGAACTCGGTCTCACCGGTTTGATGCTTTCGGTCCAACCGAATTCTTTCGGTGCAACCGAAGCATACCATTCGGTGCCACCGATTTCACTATAGGAAAAACATTTTGCCATTTATTCCTGCATTACTTTTGATCCAGCTCCACTCAATGAATCTTGTCCTCTACAAGCATCACATTTACCTTAGTGCTTTGTGCTGTGACTCAAGGACTAAACCCATTCACGACAAATTCCAGAAGGCCCTTCTTGGAAATTGATGTCAAAGGGGGAGAGAGAGATCACATCAAAGCTTAATCATATCTCTAGGGGGAGAGAATCTCTAGGGGGAGAGAATACTCAAGGAGAGAATAATCTTCAAGGATCCCAGATGCTTGGTGTTCAAGAGGAGAGATGTCACATGTCTTCTTGAGGGGAAAGACATGTTCATATGTGCTTATTTGCATTAGCTCTGTTCATTTGTTTCTTTGAGCTCTGATTTTCTGTTCCCTATCTTCTCCCAGTATCCCATGCTAGATTCAGGGGGAGCAAGACTTCTAAGGGAAAGAAATTCTTTAAATTCATTGCACATCTTTACCTTCGGGGACATGTCTATGTTAAATGTGGTACTTAGTACTCACTCTCTACATGTCATCCCAGTCTTGGTACTCTTATGGTTTCCTTCTGTTTGCTCTGGCTAGTAGGTGCATCTGTGTTATCTAACCTTATTTTCACATGTTCATTCCATCCTAAGCCAACTCAAGATCACAAGGTAAGTATATGCATCACAATCATGTGTATGAGGAAATCTTGCTGATGTACATATTGTTTGCAAGAAGGACTCATGAGCATCAAGGTACATTTCCCATATTCACATCTGTTGCTCTGATGCATATAGCCAAGATACATGTAACACTTTGCCTAGTCTGTCATGGTTATGCTCTCACATGCTTGTAATTTCCACATTTACATGATTGCATACATGTAGGGGGAGCCTATGCTTGTTACATGTCTTTCCAATGCTTTACTTGCTATTCTTTATATCATTATCTAAAGCTTTGATGTATGTTGTCATCAATTACCAAAAAGGGGGAGATTGAAAGCACAAGTGCTCCCTGGGTGATTTTGGTAATTAATGTCAACATATCTCCTGTTGGACTAACACTTTTACCTAGTATGTTTCAGACAAGTTCAACAATGGAGTGGCATGGACTAGAGGATGTGGAACCCCTTCAAGATGCTAAGGACAAAGGATTGGCTCAAGCTTCAAGCACAAGACTCTACATATTCCATTTTAGTGATCCAAGATCACATTGAGTCTATAGGAAAAGCCAATACTATCAAGAGGGGATGAGGTGTTGCTTAATGGCTTACTTGCTCAAAATGCTTAGTGATATGCTCCAAAGCCCTCAACTACTTTCTCACATCCACATATGTCCTAAGACAAAAGTCTAACTCGGCCCTACCGATTCTTTCTATCCGGTGCCACCGAGTTCAGATGTCTTAGCCACTGCCACAAACCCTAGGCAAATCGGTCTCACCGATAGGGATCTTAGTCTCACCGAGATGGGATTGTAATCTCTCTGTATGTCCATTACCAAAATTGGTCTCACCGAGTTTGAGTAATCGGTACTACCGAGATTACAATGCAAACTCTCTGGTTAGCTTATTACCAAAATCGGTCCTATCGAGTTTGTGTAATCGGTCTCACCGAGTTTTCCTGACCAACTCTCTGGTTAGCTTATTACTAAAATCTGTCCTACCGAGTTTGTGTAATCGGTCTCACCGAGATTATGTTATGCCCTAACACTAACCATATCGGTCCCACCGAAAATCCTAACGGTCACTAGATTTGCTGAATCAATCCTACCGAGTTTACCAATTCGGTCCCACCGAGTTTGGCAAGTTGTGTGTAACGGTTAGATTTTGTGTGGAGACTATATATACCCCTCCACCCACTCTTCATTCATGGATAGAGCCATCAGAACGAACCTACACTTCCAAGTTGCATTTTCTGAGAGAGAACCACCTACACTTGTGTTGAGGCCAAGATATTCCATTCCTATCATATGAATCTTGATATCTAGCCTTCCCCAAGTTGCTTTCCACTCAAATCTTCTCTCCACCAAATCCAAATCCTGTGAGAGAGAGTTGAGTGTTGGGGAGACTATCATTTGAAGCACAAGAGCAAGGAGTTCATCATCAACACACCATTTGTTACTTCTTGGAGAGTGGTGTCTCCTAGATTGGCTAGGTGTCACTTGGGAGCCTCCGACAAGATTGTGGAGTTGAACCAAGGAGTTTGTAAGGGCAAGGAGATCGCCTACTTCGTGAAGATCTACCGCTAGTGAGGCAAGTCCTTCGTGGGCGACGACCATGGTGGGATAGACAAGGTTGCTTCTTCGTGGACCCTTCGTGGGTGGAGCCCTCCGTGGACTCGCGCAACTGTTACCCTTCGTGGGTTGAAGTCTCCATCAACGTGGATGTACGATAGTGCCACCTATCGGAACCACGACAAAAACATCCGTGTCTCCAATTGCGTTTGAATCCTCGAATCCCATCCCTTTACATTCTTGCAAGTTGCATGCTTTACTTTCCGCTGCTCATATACTCTTTGCATGCTTGCTTGATATGTATTGTGAGTGTTAAACTTGTGCCTAAACTCCACTCCAACTTAAAGAAGTTAAAAAATGCAACTTTTGGTACTTAGTGTCTATTCAACCCCCCTCTAGACACCTCTTCTTGATCCTTTCAACGTGACAGCGGGAGAGGTAGGAAGGCTGCTACGCCTTCTCGCCGCCACCCTCGGTGATTCACCCGACCACAGGACTGCTCCGTCTGACGTGGACCCATCTCAGACTCCGGTCCATGAGCCTCCGGTCGCTGATCCTTCGCCCCACCAGACTCGGGTCACCGACTCTTCGCCCCACGTGAGTCCAATCCCAAAGTCTTCGTCCCAGAAGACTCCAGTCACGGGGTCTTCATCCCAGAAGACTCCGATCCTACAGGCTTCTTCCCACGAGACTCTAGAGGCTAGTGGCCCGGAGGATGGTAGCGAGAACACCTTTTCAGATGATAGCTACAGTGACGACGAGCTGGTTGAGAAGATGATGCGGAGCATCCTACGGGCATCATCATGTCAAGAGTTTGTTTGGAAAGTGACACGTGCGGCCTCTACTTCTAATACATAAAGGTGAATCTTCTCCATTACACGTGTTCACTTGACTCCTTTGAGGATGGTGTACTACTTGACACTTCTCTCGTGTGCATGCATAGGTATTTTGGAAACACTACAGTCGACGAGGAGGAGTCCAAGCACCAAGGAACAACTACACCATCCGCGAGGGAAGACTGGAAGCAACGACGGAAGAAGACGGAGACAGCTCCCAGGACCCGGATATCCGGCCCTGGCCCGGACATCTGACCCGTGGAGATGTCAACGACAGCAGCAGCCCAACAGCCCAAGTGCTATAGGCCCCGGACATCCGGCGTCATCCCGGACATCCGGCACCTCCCGATGGCCCGGACATCCGACCTTCCCCCAGAAATCCGGCATCGACAACAGGAGCCAACAGAAGGCCACCCCGCTCGGGCCGGACATCCGGCCGACCGCCTCGGACATCCGGCGTCTCACGAGAGCCCGGACATCCGGCCCCCAGCCCGGACATCCGGCGCCTGCCTGCACCCAGAGTCGGGCCAAAGGCCCATGTATCCCTTCCCCACTTACCCCTTCATGGCTAATACTATATATACTCCTCCCCCTCCTCCTAGTTAGGGTTAGCAAAGTGATAGCTCATTTGTATGTGAGCTTTGCTCCTACCACTCCTCCTCTTAAGAGAGAGAGAGAGACCACTACTCCATTGGAGGCCGAGACCTCCATCTTGGAGAAGATCCTGCGGGATATCATCAAGACCCCCTCACGGGTGGACCCCCTTCAAGACCTCCTGATGGAGATGAATTTTACCTTGTATCTTTCCTTCTGTTGTTCATGTACCTTTGTGGATCTTGTGTGTTTGGTTGTCTAGTGGATGTGTGATTGGACTTGTTCTTGAGTATTCCCTCTTGTGATTTCTTCCCATTCTTCCCCATGTTCTTCGTGTTCTTCGAGGGATCCCACTCCAACCGTGAAAGATCGTCCTACACCGGGTTAGCCCTGTATCAGAAGGGCAAGAATGTCTACAAGCGTGGCTGTACAGAGTTCCCGCCCGTGCTGACGACCCCCGACCAGAGGTGGTTGATTGCGCCTAAAGGGTTGAAGTAAGTGCATTTACTATTTTTTAACCTTTTGCCTTCATGTTCCTTCAAATTAATATCTAGTGTGTTGGCCTTATCATGCTGCAAGGGCTGGGTATACCCCCGTGACTGTGGTGTCAGGCCCAATCAGGTCCTTGGCACGCTTTGCCGGTAGCACTTCCCTGGGTGGGTCACGATGCTCGGTGAGGGTTAGGTTCCACAGCTAGCACTGAACTGGGAGCTGTACTCTGTTGCCCCGGCCCCTCCGGGGGATATGGTCGTCGGTCTCGCGTGCGAGACGGTGGCCGACATTGTGTTCCATCGGTTTTGGGTAATTACTCCTGTACAGAACTAAAAATGAACACTACCTAGCTAGTGATTGTACTAATCATTGTTGTCTTCTTTGATTGCAGACCTTCTATAGGGTTTTAGAGGGAGAATAGGAGGCCGCGGATATGGTTGTCAAAGCCGAGTGCAAGCGCCTACTTCAGAACTTACGACACGAGGCTCGGGTGCATGCCGTTCGAGACTACTATGCCTCGAAGGGTATTAGGAGGGCCAAGAAGAAGTGTCGCGGCAAGTTTCTAAGTAGGGAGAAGTACTTGGCGGTAATTATACCTATTCTTAAGGCCTTGAACTTAGTTTTCTTGATTTGATTCGTAGCGCTGAAATTTCTCTTGACTCACTTAGGTGCCCCCAGATGGTGTGTGGATAAGATGGACTGTTGGGAGGCGTTTGTGGATGCGTGGTGCTCTCCCCAATGGCTAGTCGAACACCAAAGGGCCAAGGATAAGCGCGACCAAATGGAAGGTGTGCCACACCATCAAGGGAGCTCCAACCTGTTTGAGTACGGGGATAACTGGGTATGTGGTTCGCTACACGATTGATGCAATTTCATTCTTCATGGTAGCATTTATCCTTTCCAAAATGACTTAATATGCTTAGTTAGTTAAAAAAAGGCATAACTACCTTGGATAGTTCATTTATGACATATTTAGCTCTAAAATGACATAATAACCTTTAGATAGCTCTATAAAATGACTTAATATGCTTTAGTTAGTTAAAAAATGACATAACTACCTTCGATAGCTCAATAACGACCTAAACTAATCTTAGCTAGTTCATTCATGACATAACTAGCTCTAAAATGACATAATAACCTTAGATAGCTCTATAGAATGCCTAAATATGTTATAGTTAGCTAAAAAATAGCATAACTACCTTGGATAGCTCAATAATGACATAATTAGCATACTTTGGTCAAAATGGCATAATAATCTTGGTTACCTCAAAAATGACCTAAACTTAGCTTATTTTCCTCGAAAATGACCTATTTACATAGCAATATCATTCTTCATGCTAGCTTGAGCCCTTAACTAATATTTTGTTCCTCTCTCTCAGGCGCACCACCACAAGAAGCCAGTGCCAAGTCTGTTCGACCTCTATGGCATGGCCCATATGGCCCCATATAAGAAGGCCAAGGCATTCACGGAGTCTGACCTCGATCATCCAGAGAGCTTAACCAACATCTCCTCCCACCACAAGCTTGTGAAGTACAGAGACGTGGGGAAGGCGAGGAAAGGGGAGGACTTTAACCCGAGCCAGGATCCTTTTGATACAGAGCTGGTGATGATATCTGGTGGTGGGAGGTCCCATGGCTCTCAAGCCATTGGTGATGGACTGATACGTTGTCCTAAGACTCTCCCGCAGATCAAAAAGAGTCTGAGTAGCTCTGATCCTGAGATAACGCCTCGTGCACGGCCCGCGGAGCTCGCCATCGTTGTCCTAAGACTCTCCCGCAGACCAAGAAGAAGGAGAAGAAGAAGCAGAAGAAGAAGAAGGAGAAGAAGGAGAAGAAGAAGAAGAAGAAGAAGAAGCAGAAGAAGCAGACGAAGAAGCAGAAGAAGAAGCAGAAGAAGAAGCAGAAGAAG
>NC_041393.1:290388166-290388743 GCF_002162155.2 Triticum dicoccoides | reverse complement strand
GCCGGACCGGGAAGGCGCGGGCGTCGGCGCCCGATGCGGCCAGCGAGAGGGGAGGAAGAAAAGGGGGGGCGGCGCGTGGCTCGTGGCCACGGCCGGAGCAGCGACGCGGCGGGCCGTGAGGAGGCCGGAGTGGCGCCGGGCAGGGGACGGCGACAAGCGCGGCGGAGGCGGCGAGGGGAGCGGTGGCCGGAGTTACAGGTGGTGGGGAGGACATGCAGGAGCTCGTATCCGAGCTCGGGAAGGCACAGGGGGGGTGGCGGAGCTCACAGCGATGCGGTAGGGACAGACAGCGGGCTCGGGGTGGTCCGACGAGGTAGATCGACGACGGGGGCGAGGTGGCAGCGACGGTGAATGGCGTCGGGTCGACGACGAGGCGAGGCCGCGGCTTCAGCAGGGCGCCGCGCGAGGGAGAGGAGGGGCGAGGAGTCCGGGAGGGGCGGCGCCGACGCCGGCTTGCATCGGGCGCAGGGGTGAGGCGGCGGGGCCGAGGCGCCGTCTCCCTCGATCTAGATCGGGGAGGGGCGAGGGAGACGCGCGGGGGTGGGTAACGAGTGGGGGAGTGGGGCATCGTGGGGGG
>NC_041393.1:290387325-290388153 GCF_002162155.2 Triticum dicoccoides | reverse complement strand
GCGGGGCCGAGGCGCCGTCTCCCTCGATCTAGATCGGGGAGGGGCGAGGGAGACGCGCGGGGGTGGGTAACGAGTGGGGGAGTGGGGCATCGTTGGGGGTTAGGGTTTTCCCCCTCGTGGGGATAAGGCAGGGGCGTGTCGGCCGGCTGGGCCAGGGGGGCCGGCCTGGCCGGTGAGCTGGGCCGTCTGGCCAGTTGGCCAGGGGGGCCTTTTTTTGTTTGTTTTGTCTTGTCTTTTGCTTTTGTATTTTCTTTTCTTATTAATCAGTTTAAATTATTTAGCCATTTTCTAAAAATGTGATTGCTGTACCATAACTACCCTTGTAATATTTGGCACCCACCGAACATTTTTGTTTCTACTTTCGAAAACTTTTATTGTCGACATTAATTTTAAATTTTAATTTGACGCGGTTTGAACTAACGGACGTTTAGCATCAGTAATCGGGATGACGTGGCTTGATTAGCGTGGGATTATTTTAGCAAGATTATCCGAGCGTCACAATAAGAAGGAGAAGAATGAGAATAAGAAGAATGAGAATAAGAAGAATGAGAAGAAGAAGAATGAGAAGAATAAGAAAAAGAATAAGAATAATAATAATAATAATAATAATAATAATAATAATAATAATAATAATAAGAAGAAGAAGAAGAAGAAGAAGAAGAAGAAGAAGAATAAAAATAAGAATAATAATAATAATAATAATAATAATAATAATAATAAGAAGAAGAAGAAGAAGAAGAAGAAGAAGAAGAAGAAGAAGAAGAAGAAGAATAAGAATAAGAATAAGAAGAAGAAGAAGAAGAAGAAGAAGAATAAGAAGAAGAAGAA
>NC_041393.1:290335466-290384357 GCF_002162155.2 Triticum dicoccoides | reverse complement strand
GAAGGAGAAGAAGGAGAAGGAGAAGAAGGAGAAGGAGAAGAAGGAGAAGGAGAAGAAAGAACGAGAAGAAGAAGAAGGAGAAGAAGAAGAAGGAGAAGAAGAAGAAGAAGAAGAAGAAGAAGGAGAAGGAGAAGAAGGAGAAGAAGAAGGAGAAGAAGAAGGAGAAGGAGAAGAAGAAGAAGAAGAAGGAGAAGAAGAAGAAGAAGGAGAAGAACGAGAAGAAGAAGAAGGAGAAGAAGAAGAAGAAGAAGAAGAACTTCTTCTTCTTCTTCTAGTCTTCTTCTCCTTCTTCTTCTTCTTCTTCTAGTCTTCTTCTCCTTCTTCTTCTTCTTCTTCTAGTTTTCTTCTTCTTCTTCTAACTTTCTTGTTTCCCGTTTTGTAGATCTAATTCACTATATGGAAGCTTGCATGGATGGAGTGCTTGTTTCTCTGTTCTTCTTTTCGTTCATATCAAAGAATAATGTGGAACTTGTTATATGGATGCATGGAACAATGTGTGGGATGAACATTGTGATATTAGTGTAAGATGTATGGATGAAACTGTGTTTATTATGTATGTATGTTGTCATGGATGGAGCTATCTGTTGGATACATCATATGTCTGCTGTGCCTGTGAAAACAAAAATATGTATATCTGTGTGTGAATTCCAGTGAAATTAAATGGATATAACTAAAAACAGGGGATATATAGCCTCTTTGATGTCCGCTAGTGGACGGCAAAGAGGACAAGTGGCAACTACATGTAGAAACTGGGAGCACTAGCTGCCTTTTTGGACAGTTTGTCGTCCGCTGGGGGACGGCAAAGACCTTTGAATCTTTGTCGTCTGCTGGCAGACGACATAGCTGGCCACGCGGCAGCTTCCCAGTGCTGGCCTAACTGAGATCTTTGTCGTCCGTCAGCCGACGGCAAAGAGCTTCGACTTTGTGTCGTCCGCTGGCGGACGGCAAAGAGAGCCGTTAACCCCCTAACGGCTCTGACACCACCCCACTGCCGTCCGTTGTATTTGCCGTCTGCTGGTCTCAGATGGCGGACGGCACAATCCTTTGCCGTCCGTTTCATGGAAGCGGACGACAAAGAAGGCCTTTGCTAGCACCTGTTAAGATGGACAGTTTGCCGTCTGTTGGCGGATGGCAAAGAAGTTTGCCGTCCGGGATATATGCCTTTGCCGTCTGCTATGGCGGGAGGCAAAGAAGCTGATTCCAGTAGTGTGGGGGGAGTCCCACTAGGACTCCAAGTCCTAGTAGGACTCCCCTTTCCTTTCCGGAGTAGGAGAAGGGGGAAGGGAGAGAGGGAGAGGGAGAAGGAAAGGGGGCGCCGTGCCCCCCACCCCTAGTCCAATTCGGTTTGGCTAGAGGGGCGTGCGCCACCTCTTGGCCTCCCGCCTCCTCTCTCCACTAAGGCCCAACAATATCCCGGGGGGTTCCAGTAACCTCCCCGTACTCCAAAATTTATATGAAACTCCCCGAAACCATTCCGGTGTCAGAATGTAACCTTCCAATATATCAATCTTTACCTCTCGACCTTTTCGAGTCTCCTCATCATGTCGTGATCTCATCCGGGACTCTGGGGAAACTTCGGTCGCCAAAACACATAACTCATAATACAAATCATCATCGAACGTTAAGCGTGCGGACCCTACGGGTTCGAGAACTATGTAGACATGATCGAGACACATCTCCGATCAATAACCAATAGCATAACCTGGATGCTCATATTGGCTCCTACATATTCTACGAAGATCTTTATCGGTCAAACTGCACAACAACATACGTTGTTCCCTTTGTCATCGGTATGTTACTTTCCCGAGATTCGATTGTCGGTATCATCATACCTAGTTCAATCTCGTTACCGGCAAGTCTCTTTACTCGTTCCGTAATGCTTCATCCTGCAACTAACTCATTAATCACATTGCTTGCAAGGCTTATAGCGATGAGCATTACCGAGAGGGCCCAGAGATACGTCTCTGATACACGGAGTGACAAATCCAAATATCGATCTATGACAACCCAACAAACACCTTTGGAGACACCTTATAGCATCTTTATAATCACCCAGTTATGTTGTGACGTTTGTTAGCACACAAGGTGTTCCTCCGGTATTTGGGAGTTGCATAATCTCATAGTCAGAGAAACATGTATAAGTCATGAAGAAAGCAATAGCCATAAAAATTAACAATCATATGCTAAGCTAACGGATGGGTCTGCTCCATCACATCATTCTCTAATGATGTGATCCTGTTCATCAAATGACAACACATGTCTTTGGTCAGGAAACATAACCATCTTTGATTAACGAGCTAGTCAAGTAGAGGCATACTAGGGACACTTTGTTTTGTCTATGTATTCACACATGTACTAAGTTTCTGGTTAATACAATTCTAGCATGAATAATAAACATTTATCATGATATAAGGAAATATAAAATAACAACTTTATTATTGCCTCTAAGGCTTATTTCCTTCAGTCTCCCACTTGCACTAGAGTCAATAATCTAGTTTACATCTCCATGTGATTTAACACCAATAGTTCACATATGTATGTGATTAACACCCATAGTTCACATCGCCATGTGACCAACACCCAAAGGGTTTACTAGAGTCAATAATCTAGTTCACATCGCTGTGTGATTAACATCCAAAGAATACTAAGGTGTGATCATTTTTTGCTTGTGAGGGAAGTTTAGTCAACGGGTTTGTCACATTCAGAGCCGTATGTATTTTGCAAATATTCTATGTCTACAATGCTATGCATGGAGCTTGTAACGCCCTCGATGCGGCTATATCTCCCACGTGTCGAAGCACGACTTAGAGGCATAACCGCATTGAAAGCAATGTCGCAAGTGAGGTAATCTTCACACAACCCATGTAATACATAAGGGAAAGAGATACATAGTTGGCTTACAATCGCCACTTCACACAATTACATGAATAAAGCATTACATCATCCAGATACAATCAAGGTCCGACTACGGAACCAAAATAAAAGAAGAACCCCAAATGCGACAAAGGTCCCCGATCGACCCCAACTGGGCTCCACTACTGATCAACTAGAACGAAACAACACAAAGGGCAAGATCTTCATCGAGCTCCTCCTTGAGCTTGGTTGCGTCATCTGCACGGTAACATAGGCACCTGCAAACTGGTTTTGGAAGTATCTGTGAGCCACGGGGACTCAGCAATCTCGCACCCGCGAGATCAAGACTATTTAAGCTTATAGGAAGGATGGAGTAATGAGGTGGAGCTGCAGCAAGCGACTAGCATATATGGTGGCTAACATATGCAAATGAGAGCGAGAAGAGAAGGCAAAGCACGGTCGATAAAAGTATGATCAAGAAGTGATCCTATAGCAACCTACGTCAAGCATAACTCCAACACCGTGTTCACTTCCCGGACTCCGCCGAGAAGAGACCATCACGGTTACACACGCGGTTGATGTATTTTAAATAAGGTCAACTTCGGGTTTTCTACAACCGGACGTTAACAAATTCCCATCTGCCCATAACCGCGGGCACGGCTTTCGAAAGATAATACCCTGCAGGGGTGTCCCAACTTAGCCCATCACAAGCTCTCACGGTCAATGAAGGAATAGACCTCCACCCGAGACGTTCCGATCAGACTCGGTATCCTGGTACAACAAGACATTTCGACAGGGTAAAACTAAACCAGCAACACCGCCCGAATGTGTCGACAAATCCCGATAGGAGCTGCACATATCTCTTTCTCAGGGCACACTCAGATGAGCAATCCGTACAACTAAAACCAAACCTTGAGTTTCCTCGAGGGGGCGCTGCACAGGGCTCTAGTTCGGACCAACACTCAGAGGAGCACTGGCCCGGGGGGGTTAAAAAAATGATGACCCTTGAGTCTGCAGAACCCAAGGGAAAGAAAAGGCTAGGTGGCAAATGGTAAAACCAATGTTGGGCATTGCTGGAGAAGCTTTACTTAAGGCGAACTGTCAAGGGGTTCCCATTATAGCCCAACCGTGTAAGGAACGCAAAATCCGGGAACATAACACCGATATGACGGAAACTAGGGCGGCAAGAGTGGAACAGAACACCAGGCATAAGGCCGAGCCTTCCACCCTTTACCAACTCCGGAATGAAACCGAAGCTAACGAGAGAAGCAACCCGGAAAGAAACAAACAACATAGTAAACAGACATCACATAAACATGGCATGATGCGCAAACAAGTATGATGCATGTTCGGCTTAATGAGGCATGGCATGGCAAAGTGCAACAAACAATACTACAAGTTAAGTGGAGCTCAATATGCAACGAGGTGCATGTTGACGGAACACCACATCAATTATTTAGTTATCTCTCGTTTAAGCTACCCAACAATATTAACTGTTGTTAAACATGGCAAGAGGTGAAGCATAATATAAACTATACCATCTAAACAATTTAAATGGGGCCGGATATAAAAACAACAAATCCGGTAAATCCCCATATGCATTTAGCAATTTAATGCAACAACAAGTTTAAACATTTTAAATGTTGTTATCATGATGCGGATGACATATACAAGTTTTATGCAATTTTATGAAAACGATAACATGAACATGTTATGAAGCATTTGGTCACCATGGCGGAACAAAAAGGGTGCCACGGTGATGAAACGGAAAATGATGCCACGGCAACATATCAGTTCCGATAGCTCACAGAGATACCGGTGCAAAAGGAAGTGAGCGTGAGCGAGTCATGCAAGATGGTGGGGTGATCCCGGTTACCGGGTTCCCACGGTTCATCGGCATGACGAACGAGGAGGAACATGCATGAAGTAAATGGGCACGGTGCAAACATAGGGTGCATCTCATACAACACATGCATTCGGTCCACGGACGGCGTCTCGGGGTTATACCTTCGAAGCGTGCGTTTTCGGAGCGGTTCGAGTCATCGAGGGAAGTAGTTGTTCACGGCGACGGTAGAGGTACTCGCGATCTTGGCAACGGTAGTCGTACATGTCCGGAGAGGAACTTGTCACATCCACGGTATTCGGGCGTAGTGGAAGTAGTTGTTCAAGTGTTGTCGTGGGAAGTAGTCGTACACGGCGTCGGTAGTGGTACACGGGTCTTCGGGCGACGGTAGATGGTACATGTTTTCGTAGATGAACTTGGCGATCCGAAGGGGTACTTGGCACATCACCGTGTAGTTGTACACAGGTGGTAGAGGAACTTGAAGCATCCGAGGTCTTCGGGTTCGTAGTTGTACTTGGCGTTCGGAGTCCGGGTCTTGCCGGTGGTGTACTTGGTGCTCGAGGTTCTGATCCGGGGGTGCATGCGTCCACGGTGACACTACATGGTGCGCAGAGGCGACAACTTGGGCGGTGCTGGCCATCGGGAACAGGAGCATGCTCGCTCGGGCATGGAGCTGGTCGCGGTCAACGCGCGAGGCGCGCGTGCAGGTGGATCGAGCAGGCAGCAACGCTGCTCGTCCTCCTGGGTCAAGGCCGAGGTGAAGCTGATGGCCTCGCAGGCCATGGCAGGCGGAGCACGGCGAGGGTGGTGGTGGACGCGGACCGGCTCAATCCGGCCAGATCCGAGGCCAGGGAGGCTGCGGGCTCCTCTGGGCGCAGACAAAGACGGCGGCGGGCACGAGGAGAAGACAGGGGCCGCTGAACGAGCTTGAGGACGACGGCTGGCGAGGCAGAGGAGGGGCACGACCGCAGGCGACGGAGGGCCGCCAGAGTTGGCCGTCCCGATGGTGGCACAAAAGACCAGGCGGTTTGGTGACGACGAGGAGAAGCAGGGCCAACGGCGCATCGAGATGGTGTAGCAGCTGTTGCTGCTGCCGGTGGCGAGGAGGTCCTGGCACGGTTGCGGGAGGCGAGGCGCTACGGGGATGGCTGCGGGGTGGAGGAGGCGCGACGGGATGGTGGTCTGGTGGCGTTGGCGCTCCTGCGGGCGTACATGGCGGCGGCGGCCTCCTGCGGGATGGGTAGCTAGACTCCCACGACGAGGAGGAGGGAGGCGAGCGAGGAGGCAGAAGGGATCGGGCGGAAGGCGGCGACAGGGGGAGAGATGCGTCGAGCGAGGGGGGGAATCGGGAGTCTCTGGCGGCGCACGGGAGGGAGGAAGGGATCGAGAGAAAGGGGAGATGGGGTTCGCTCGGGCTAGGGTTAGAGGGGCACCGGCTGGGCCTTGGGCCGGCTTAGGTTGGCCGGGCCTAAGAGGCCGGCTGGGCTGCAAGGCTCTCTTCTCCCTCTCTAAAGAAAATAAAAACAAAACAGAGATAGGAAAGAAAAGAAAGAGGGGTTAGGGGAAGAAGTAGGACATGGGGATAATTTTTCCGGACTCGCAAAAATGAGTTTGTTCCGAGAAAAATAGAAAGGCCATGATTGAAAGATTAAATTCAAACTCATTTGATTTAAATTCAAATGATTTGAATAGGAAGTGAGGTTTGGGAAGGTCCAAAAATGTTTGGATTTTTGGTGGAGCTTTGGAAAATGATGAAATAAATTATTGGACAACGTTTGAGGTCAAAGGCATGGGGAATTATTTTGCAAGTGTGTTTTGGTGATTCTGAAATAGTGGAATATTTAATATAGCTCCCTAATATTGGAGGATATGTTATAAAGAGAAGTCACCATGTGAGTCCCTCGATTTAAATGGATCGAAAAATCCATACAATTTATTTAGTTGAGGTTTTAAAAATTAATGATATGATGGCATGACGACATGATGCAATGCACATGATGCAAGGATGAATGCAACAAATAAAACAAATCACATGACGAAACTCGGAATAGCTGGAAGGCATCTGAAGCTCCGGTCTTGGGGCGTCACAACACTCCACCACTACGAGAGGATCTCGTCCCGAGATCTAGAATGGCACCGGAGAGAAAACGGAAGAGAAAGAGAAGAGGTAAACCAAATTGCTTCTTCGACAAAAGGGTGAAACCAAAGAACCTTGAGAGGTTGAAAAGTTGAAAGAAAGGACATAACAGAGTTGAACACAATTGAGAGCACTGCGGTAGAAAAGAGAAACAAGGAACACCATGTGAACCTTGGAGGTTGCAAAGCTATGAATGACGAGTACAATGGACAAGAAGGAATTGAAATCACTCTGGTTGAAATGAGATAAACAAGGAACAAGGAAGATCAAAATCGGACAGCACTCCAGTTTAAAAGAGACGCATGACTTGATAAGATGAAAAGAACTTGAAAAGAGGATGCACCACTCCGGTTAAATGGATAAGCACGAAAAGAACATGATCCTCCCAATTCGAGATGATGAGTGAAAAGAGCAACATCACAATGCCTCCGGAAGAAAGAATAGAAGATAAATCATTGGAATAACCGAATGGAGAAGAAAATGCCAACTTCTGCCACAAATGAGCTTGGAAAGCACCCTTCCAAGAAGGTTACAACGGGGTTGTTGGAAAACCAACAACGAAACGAATAAGCTTGTAGTGGGCTTATGGAAAACATCTCAAAACTATGAGGTGACAACCTGCCACTAACTGAAACAATTGCTTGCTTGAGATCAACGAACAGATGAAAACTGCTTTTGCCGAGAGGATAGGAGAAAACTTGGATCATTGATAAGCACCACAATACAACATTCCTTAGGGAAGGCTTTAGGTGAAATATGACACAAGATAACTCCAACAAAGAGATATGGATTTAAAAATAACTCATTCTTAACAACATGTGAATCATGGAACATGAACTCAAATTATCAAGAATGACATAATACCACCTCCAAAATATGGTAGAAAGAATTGCACTCAGGATTACCATATGAAGAAAGCTTGAGCTCCTTAGGAAAGAATCTCGATGAAAACTTTGAGAAGGGAATTAAATCCTTGATGAACCATCATGTAGAACCTCCATGAAGAACTCCGGTAAACAAAAGGAATGAACAGAAAGAGAAATTGAAAACACAAGGTGCATCCTTGCAATGATTTAGATGGATCTCCGTGATAATTAGAGCTTGGAACTCCGGGAAAAAGAGAAGATGAAACAAATGAAACCGAGAATTTGAAGGGCCTCCGGAATATAGAATTAATCACTTGGATGAACAAGAATAAGAATTATGTTATGCTTATCCTTCACCAATTAAATTGATGACAATCAACGGATTTGGCATACTACTTATTCTCGTAGAAAGGATTAAAAGAGATATATCAAAACTTGAGAAGGTCTTCAACGAACCACCGGTAGAATTGAAATAACAAATACATAGATATGATACACGAAGGAAGAAAACTCTTGAACGAACCACAGGAAGAATTGAAATTGAACGTAGCAAATGCACAAATCACCGGGAAGAATTGCAAAATGAATGAAGATACTTTAGGGTATTTAGATACATGAGAACGAAGAGATCAAGAACTGATTAGAGGATATTCGATTGATGCACCGGCAAGATAGGAGAATGATAACTGACAGCTGAGAATGAATAAACCTGAATTGATGGACTCCGGATGACAAACTGAGAAGACTCTTGAATATCTCCTGATGGGTGAAAAAGATTCTCACAATCGAAAACAATTATGAGAGGATGGCAACAAGCTAGCACCATGAATCTTGAAGAGAATAGAGCAAGATTAAAGAGAAACTCTTCTTCGGTCTTCAAATGATGAGAATGACAACGAGAAACACCACCAAGAATTATTGAGGCACACCGGAAGAATCAAAAGCGAAGAGGTTGAGCCAACTGTGAAAAGAATTTGACTAATGATAACTCATTCTTACGTCAAACTTGGAGAAGAATTTAGGATAGCTCTGGGAAAATAGAAGAGTCAGGTAAGATCCTGGGAAAAGACCTGTGGGTTAGGGCCCACTCAAAAGAACACCGTTGAAAAGATTTAAAAGAGATGTTGCACCGGTTGAATTAAATGACTTGAATGAGATACCAATCTCGAAAGAGCTTGAACGAATGCAGAGTGGAAACACGAATCTTCGAGATATCTTGAGCACTCCGGAATAACAAATAGCGAGAAGTGAATGAATATGAGGAGCATCGTCAAGAGAAGGTATTTGAAACGAGAAAAGGGGATATAATCGACAAATCTTGACTTGAATCCACCGGAGAAGAAAAGAAAGAAGAATGACGAACTTGAAGCTCCGTTAGAAACTTCATGAGAATCACCGGATAAGAACATTGAAGGAAAAGAATGGAGAAACTTCCCATCAATAAAATGGATACTTGAAGAAGAAATCTTAGTCCTTGAAGAAAACAAAAGGGAGGGAGGGCGGGAAAAACAAAGGCAACTTGGAGACGGATGAAACAACACCGTTGAGAAGAAGTGATAAATGATCTTGCAAATGTTGAAATGATCGGATCCACTTGAAAAGAAGCACACCGGTTGGAAAGAATTGACATGACAATCTCGACGATCGAAAGGATTAGCACTCCCATAGAAATATGAGAACACCATTTAAGAAAGGTATGGAATCAACACTTGACTTCGAAGCAACTCGAATACCACAAATAAAACAAAACAAAGGATTTGGCTTGCAGAATAAGCCAGAACAAACATATGATAGAGATTTCGTCCGAAGTTTTCGTGGTGGGGCCTACACGGGCTCGATCGTACAGCACCATCATGTACAAGGCAGTGCACATGACATACGAAGCGTCCCCGAGTCGGCATAGCCAAGGACTCTTTAAGACACAACGAGACCACTGTAAAACCAACCGTGAATAGGCGGACCACTAGACGTCGAACCCCAATTTCATATCATACATCCGTCGGAAAGATATCCTAAGAGCTACTTGAATTCCCACCTATGAAACTCCCGAAATTTTCCGGTTATGCAATCAGGTGTTGGGGATACAGGGGAAGCATAATATCTCACCCAAAACTAACAAATCCTACATCCAGCTGTATCCATCCTTCAACACATAACCAAGAAACCTTCGGAAATCGTCTACCTCAACCTTCGAAAAGCATCCATTATACAAGTCATGGCAATACTCCCGTACTCACCTCAGTACTGGGTTATCGGGGTTATCTCACCAACAACTGCATAAAAGAGATTTTCGATGTCGGCGTACTAAACTCAGGTATTCCAGAACTGCAACGATAAAATTATGACGACAACACCTCAGAGCTCAACTCCCCGGGACACTTCCACTAAACCCCTGACAGGAGGCACCAAGACAATGTTCTCATCATAAAACCATCGGAACGATTCCAAGATACCCGCGTGATCCTAAATTTTTTTTTAGTGAAATTTGAGAAGAGAAGAGTCAAAACTCTACGTCAGGATGCCTTACCAGAGCGATGAAGAGACTGGGGAGTAAAAAGAATTCCTAACTCTCCGATATATATAATCCTAAATGACTCAAAATATTTTTCTAGACACAACTCGGCCGCTAAAAACGATCAAGCAGTGGGGCTTCTAAGGTCGGGGAAGGCTCTGATTACCAACTTGTAACGCCCTCGATGCGGCTATATCTCCCACGTGTCGAAGCACGACTTAGAGGCATAACCGCATTGAAAGCAATGTCGCAAGTGAGGTAATCTTCACACAACCCATGTAATACATAAGGGAAAGAGATACATAGTTGGCTTACAATCGCCACTTCACACAATTACATGAATAAAGCATTACATCATCCAGATACAATCAAGGTCCGACTACGGAACCAAAATAAAAGAAGAACCCCAAATGCGACAAAGGTCCCCGATCGACCCCAACTGGGCTCCACTACTGATCAACTAGAACGAAACAACACAAAGGGCAAGATCTTCATCGAGCTCCTCCTTGAGCTTGGTTGCGTCATCTGCATGGTAACATAGGCACCTGCAAACTGGTTTTGGAAGTATCTGTGAGCCACGGGGACTCAGCAATCTCGCACCCACGAGATCAAGACTATTTAAGCTTATAGGAAGGATGGAGTAATGAGGTGGAGCTGCAGCAAGCGACTAGCATATATGGTGGCTAACATACGCAAATGAGAGCGAGAAGAGAAGGCAAAGCACGGTCGATAAAAGTATGATCAAGAAGTGATCCTATAGCAACCTACGTCAAGCATAACTCCAACACCGTGTTCACTTCCCGGACTCCGCCGAGAAGAGACCATCACGGTTACACACGCGGTTGATGTATTTTAAATAAGGTCAACTTCGGGTTTTCTACAACCGGACGTTAACAAATTCCCATCTGCCCATAACCGCGGGCACGGCTTTCAAAAGATAATACCCTGCAGGGGTGTCCCAACTTAGCCCATCACAAGCTCTCACGGTCAACGTAGGAATAGACCTCCACCCGAGACGTTCCGATCAGACTCGGTATCCCGGTACAACAAGACATTTCGACAGGGTAAAACTAAACCAGCAACACCGCCCGAATGTGCCGACAAATCCCGATAGGAGCTGCACATATCTCTTTCTCAGGGCACACTCAGATGAGCAATCCGTACAACTAAAACCAAACCTTGAGTTTCCCCGAGGGGGCGCTGCACAGGGCTCTAGTTCGGACCAACACTCAGAGGAGCACTGGCCCGGGGGGGTTAAAAAAATGATGACCCTTGAGTCTGCAGAACCCAAGGGAAAGAAAAGGCTAGGTGGCAAATGGTAAAACCAATGTTGGGCATTGCTGGAGAAGCTTTACTTAAGGCGAACTGTCAAAGGGTTCCCATTATAGCCCAACCGTGTAAGGAACGCAAAATCCAGGAACATAACACCGATATGACGGAAACTAGGGCGGCAAGAGTGGAACAAAACACCAGGCATAAGGCCGAGCCTTCCACCCTTTACCAAGTATATAGATGCATTAATTAAGTAAGATATATTGTGATATCCCAACAAGTAAACATGTTCCAACAAGGAACAACATCTCCATGTTCCAACAAGGAACAAACTTCAATCTTCACCTGCAACTAACAACGCTATAAGAGGGGCTGAGCAAAGCGGTAACATAGCCAATCAACGGTTTGCTAGGACATGGTGGGTTAGAGGTTTGACATGGCAATTTGGGAGGCTGACGAGCAAATGGTAGGCATCGTAGCATTGGCATAGCAAAAGAGCGAGCAAACTAGCATAGCAAAGATAGTAGTGATTTCGAGGGTATGATCATCTTGCCTGAGATCCCGCAAGGAAGAAGAACGAGTCCATGAAGAAGACAAACGGACGAAGTCGAACGAATCCTCACAACTCCGGAACGAAACCGAAGCTAACGAGAGAAGCAACCCGGAAAGAAACAAACAACATAGTAAACAGACATCACATAAACATGGCATGATGCGCAAACAAGTATGATGCATGTCCGGCTTAATGAGGCATGGCATGGCAAAGTGCAACAAACAATACTACAAGTTAAGTGGAGCTCAATATGCAACGAGGTGCATGTTGACGGAACACCACATCAATTATTTAGTTATCTCTCGTTTAAGCTACCCAACAATATTAACTGTTGTTAAACATGGCAAGAGGTGAAGCATAATATAAACTATACCATCTAAACAATTTAAATGGGGCCGGATATAAAAACAACAAATCCGGTAAATCCCCATATGCATTTAGCAATTTAATGCAACAACAAGTTTAAACATTTTAAATGTTGTTATCATGATGCGGATGACATATACAAGTTTTATGCAATTTTATGAAAACGATAACATGAACATGTTATGAAGCATTTGGTCACCATGGCGGAACAAAAAGGGTGCCACGGTGATGAAACGGAAAATGATGCCACGGCAACATATCAGTTCCGATAGCTCACAGAGATACCGGTGCAAAAGGAAGTGAGCGTGAGCGAGTCATGCAAGATGGTGGGGTGATCCCGGTTACCGGGTTCCCACGGTTCATCGGCATGACGAACGAGGAGGAACGTGCATGAAGCAAACGGGCACGGTGCAAACATAGGGTGCATCTCATACAACACATGCATTCGGTCCACGGACGGCGTCTCGGGGTTATACCTTCGAAGCGTGCGTTTTCGGAGCGGTTCGAGTCATCGAGGGAAGTAGTTGTTCACGGCGACGGTAGAGGTACTCGCGATCTTGGCAACGGTAGTCGTACATGTCCGGAGAGGAACTTGTCGCATCCACGGTATTCGGGCGTAGTGGAAGTAGTTGTTCAAGTGTTGTCGTGGGAAGTAGTCGTACACGGCGTCGGTAGTGGTACACGGGTCTTCGGGCGACGGTAGATGGTACATGTTTTCGTAGATGAACTTGGCGATCCGAAGGGGTACTTGGCACATCACCGTGTAGTTGTACACAGGTGGTAGAGGAACTTGAAGCATCCGAGGTCTTCGGGTTCGTAGTTGTACTTGGCGTTCGGAGTCCGGGTCTTGCCGGTGGTGTACTTGGTGCTCGAGGTTCTGATCCGGGGGTGCATGCGTCCACGGTGACACTACATGGTGCGCAGAGGCGACAACTTGGGCGGTGCTGGGCATCGGGAACAGGAGCATGCTCGCTCGGGCATGGATCTGGTCGCGGTCAACGCGCGAGGCGCGCGTGCAGGTGGATCGAGCAGGCAGCAACGCTGCTCGTCCTCCTGGGTCAAGGCCGAGGCGAAGCTGATGGCCTCGCAGGCCATGGTAGGCGGAGCACGGCGAGGGTGGTGGTGGACGCGGACCGGCTCGATCCGGCCAGATCCGAGGCCAGGGAGGCTGCGGGCTCCTCTGGGCGCAGACGAAGACGGCGGCGGGCACGAGGAGAAGACAGGGGCCGCTGAACGAGCTTGAGGACGACGGCTGGCGAGGCAGAGGAGGGGCACGACCGCAGGCGACGGAGGGCCGCCGGAGTTGGCGTCCCGATGGTGGCACAAAAGACCAGGCGGTTTGGTGACGACGAGGAGAAGCAGGGCCAACGGCGCATCGAGATGGTGTAGCAGCTGTTGCTGCTGCCGGTGGCGAGGAGGTCCTGGCACGGTTGCGGGAGGCGAGGCGCTACGGGGATGGCTGCGGGGTGGAGGAGGCGCGACGGGATGGTGGTCTGGTGGCGTTGGCGCTCCTGCGGGCGTACATGGCGGCGGCGGCCTCCTGCGGGATGGGTAGCTAGACTCCCACGACGAGGAGGAGGGAGGCGAGCGAGGAGGCAGAAGGGATCGGGCGGAAGGCGGCGACAGGGGGAGAGATGCGTCGAGCGAGGGGGGGAATCGGGAGTCTCTGGCGGCGCACGGGAGGGAGGAAGGGATCGAGAGAAAGGGGAGATGGGGTTCGCTCGGGCTAGGGTTAGAGGGGCACCGGCTCGGCCTTGGGCCGGCTTAGGTTGGCCGGGCCTAAGAGGCCGGCTGGGCTGCAAGGCTCTCTTCTCCCTCTCTAAAGAAAATAAAAACAAAACAGAGATAGGAAAGAAAAGAAAGAGGGGTTAGGGGAAGAAGCAGGACATGGGGATAATTTTTCCGGACTCGCAAAAATGAGTTTGTTCCGAGAAAAATAGAAAGGCCATGATTGAAAGATTAAATTCAAACTCATTTGATTTAAATTCAAATGATTTGAATAGGAAGTGAGGTTTGGGAAGGTCCAAAAATGTTTGGATTTTTGGTGGAGCTTCAGAAAATGATGAAATAAATTATTGGACAATGTTTGAGGTCAAAGGCATGGGGAATTATTTTGCAAGTGTGTTTTGGTGATTCCGAAATAGTGGAATATTTAATATAGCTCCCTAATATTGGAGGATATGTTATAAAGAGAAGTCACCATGTGAGTCCCTCGATTTAAATGGATCGAAAAATCCATACAATTTATTTAGTTGAGGTTTTAAAAATTAATGATATGATGGCATGACGACATGATGCAATGCACATGATGCAAGGATGAATGCAACAAATAAAACAAATCACACGACGAAACTCGGAATAGCTGGAAGGCATCTGAAGCTCCGGTCTTGGGGCGTCACAGAGCTACTGTAGCTAATTGCTCCCACTTTCAATATGTATCTAGATTGAGACTCAGAGTCATCTGGATTGGTGTAAAAGCTTGTATCAATGTAACTCTTTATGACGAACTCTTTATCACTTCCATACCCGAGAAATATTTCCTTAGTCCTCTTAGGTAACTAAGGATAACTTTGACCGCTGTCCAGTGATCCACTCCTGGATCACTATCATACCCCCTTGCCAAACTCATGATAAGGTACAGAATAGGTCTGGTACACAACATAGCATACTTTATAGAACCTATGACTGAGGCATAGGGAATGACTTTCATTCTCTTTCTATCTTATGCCGTGGTCGGCCTTTGAGTCTTACTCAAATTTACACCTTGTAATACAGCTAAGAACTCCTTCTTTGACTGATCCATTTTGAACTCTTTCAAAATCTTGTCAAGGTGTGCACTCATTGAAAAAATCTTATCAAGCGTCTTGAACTATCTCAATAGATATTGATGCCCAATATGTAAGCAGCTTCACCGAGGTCTTTCTTTGAAAAACTCCTTTTAAACTCTCCTTTATGCTTTCTAGAAAATTCTACATCATTTCCGATCAACAATATGTCATTCACATATACTTATCTGAAAAGTTGTAGTGCTCCCACTCACTTTCTTGTAAATACAGGCTTCACCGTAAGTCTGTATAAAACCATATGCTTTGATCACCTTACCAAAGTGTATATTCCAACTCCGAGATGCTTGCACCAGTCAACAGATGGATCACTGGAGCTTGCACACTTTGTTAGCACCTTTAGGATTGACAAAACCTTATGGTTGCATCATATACAACTCTTCTTAGAGATATCCATTTAAGGAATGCAGCTTTGACATCCATTTGCTAGATTTCATAAAATATGGCAATTGCTAACATGATTCGGATGGACTTAAGCATCGCTACGGTTGAGAAAGTCTCACCGTAGTCAACTCCTTGAACTTGTCGAAACCTTTTGCAACAAGTCGAGATTTTTAGACAGTAACATTACCGTCAGCATCAGTCTTCTTCTTGAAGATCCATTTATTCTCATTGGCTTGCCGATCATCGAGCAAGTACACCAAAGTCCACACTTTGTTCTCATACATGGATCCCATCTCAGATTTCATGGCTTCAAGCCATTTCGTGGAGTCTGGGCTCATCATCGCTTCCTCATAGTTCATAGGTTCGTCATGGTCTAGTAACACGACTTCTAGAATAGGATTACCATACCACTCTGGTGCAGACCGTACTCTGGTTGACCTACGAGGTTTGGTAGTAACTTGATCTGAAGTTTCATGATCATCATCATTAGCTTCTTTACTAATTGGTGTAGGAATCACTGGAACTGATTTCTGTGATGAACTACTTTCCAGTTCGGGAGAAACTATAATTACCTCATCAAGTTATATTTTCCTCGCACTAACTTCTTTTGAGAGAAACTCCTCTAGAAAGGATCATTCTTAGCAATGAATATCTGGCCTTCAGATCTGTGATAGAAGGTTTCTTTTGGGTATCCTATGAAGACACATTTCTCCGATTTGGGTTCGAGCTTATCAGGTTGAAGCCTTTTCACATAAGCATCACCGCCCCAAACTCTAAGAAACGACAGCTTAGGTTCGTTGCCAAACTGCAGTTCATACGGTGTCGTATCAACCAACTTTGACCGTGCCCTGTTTAACATGAATGCAGCTATCTTTAATGCATATCCCCAAAATAATAGTGGTAAATTGGTAAGAGACATCATAGATCGCACCATATCCAAAAAAGTGCTATGATGTTCGGACACACCATTATGATGTGGTGTTCCAGGTGGCATGAGTTGTGAAACTATTCCACATTGTTTTAAATGAAGGCCAAACTCATAAATCAAATATTCTCCTCCACGATCAAATCAATTTTCCACTTCACTCTGAAATTCTTTGAACTTTTGAAGTGTTTCAGACTTGTGTTTCATTAAGTAGATATACCCATATCTGCTCAAATCATCTGTGAAGGTCAGAAAATAACGATACCTGCACAAGCCTCAACACTCAGCGGGCTGCATACATCGGTATGTATTATTTCCATTAAGTCATTAGCTCATTCCATTGTTCCAGAGAACATAGTTTTAGTCATCTTGCCCATAAGGCACGGTTCACAAGTATCAAATGATTCATAATCAAGTGATTCCAAAAGCCCATCAGCATGGAGTTTCTTTATGCGCTTTACACCAATATGACCTAAACGGCAGTGCCACAAGTATGTTGCACTATCATTATCAACTTTGCATATTTTGGCATCAATATTGTGAATATGTCAATCACTACGATCATGATTCAATAAACAATCAACATTGGGTGTATGACCATAGAAGGTTTTATTCATGTAAATAGAATAATCGTATTGCAATAAACATGATCTAATCATATTCATGCTTAACGCAAACACCAAATAACATTTATTTAGGTTCAACCCTAATCCCCAAAGTATAGGGGGTGTTCGATGATGATCATATCAATCTTGGAACCACTTCCAACATACATCGTCACTTCACCCTCAACTAGTCTCTATTTATTCTGCAACTCCTGTTTTGAGTTACTAATCTTAGCAACTAAAAAAATATCAAATACCCAGGGGTTACTACGAGCACTAGTAAGGTACACATAAATAACATGTATATAAAATATACCTTTGTTCACTTTTCCATCCTTCTTATCCACAAAATATTTTGGGTAACTCCGCTTCCAGTGACCATTTCCTTTGCAGTAGAAGCACTCAGTTTTAGGCTTAGGTCCAGCTTTGGGCTTCTTCACGGGAGTGACAACTTGCTTGTCATTCTTCTTGAAGTTCCCTTTCTTTCCCTTTTCCCTTTTATTAAAACTAGTGATCTTGTTTAATCATCAACACTTGATGCTTTTTCTTGATTTCTACCTTCGTCGATTTCAACATCATGAAGAGCTCGGGAATCGCTTTTTTCACACCTTGCATATTATAGTTCATCACGAAGTTCCGGTAACTTGGTGATGGTGACTAGAGAACTCTGTCAATCACTATCTTATCTGGAAGATTAACTCCCACTTGATTCAAGCAATTGTAGTACCCAGACATTCTGAGCACATGCTCACTAGCTAAGATATTCTTCTCCATCTTTAAGGCGAAGTACTTGTCAGAGGTCTCATACCTCTCGACACGGGCATGAGTCTTAAATACCAATTTTAGTTATTGGAACATCTAATATGCTCCGTGGCGTTCAAAACGTTTTTGAAGTCCCGATTCTAAGCCGTAAAGCATGGTGCACTGAACTATCAAGTAGTCATCATATTGAGCTAGCTAAATGTTCATAACTTCTGTATTTGCTCCTGCAATAGGTTTGTCACCTAGCGGTGCATCAAGGACATAATTCTTCTGTGCAGCAATGAGGATAAACCTCAGATCACGGACCCAGTCCGCATCATAGCTACCATCATCTTTCAACTTAGTTTTCTCTAGGAACATATCAAAAAAACATAGGTGAGCTACAACGCGAGCTATTGATCTACACCATAATTTGCAAATACTAACAAGACTAAGTTCATGATAAATTAAAGTTCAATTAATCATATTACTAAAGAACTCCCACTTAGATACACATCCCTCTAGTCCTCTAAATGATCACGTGATCCATATCAACTAAACCATGTCCGATCATCACGTGAGATGGAGTAGTTTTCAATGGTGAACATCTCTATTTTGATCATATCTACTATACGATTCATGTTCAATCTTGAGGTTTCAGTGTTCCGAGGCCATATCTGCATATGCTAGGCTCGTCAAGTTTAACCCGATTATTCTGCACGTGTAAAACTGTCTTGCACCCGTTGTATGTGAACGTATAGCTTATCACACCCGATCATCACGTGGTGTCTCAGCACGATGAACTGTAGCAATGGTGCATACTCACGGAGAACACCTATACCTTGAAATTTAGTGAGGGATCATCTTATAATGCCACCATCATACTAAGCAAAATAGGATGCATAAAAGATAAAGATCACATGCAATCAAAATATGTGACATGATATGGCCATCATCATCTTGTGTCGAATTACGGGTTCCGCAAACCCTTAAGAGGTTCGAACTCTCGGGTGCGTGCGAAGATCTCTCCCTCCCCAGTCTGCCGACTCGCTAATCTCACAGCCTAAAGCGTCGAGCTCGAAGGAAACAGGACACAGCAGTTTACCCAGGTTCGGGCCACCTTGCACTGTAAAAACCCTACTCCTGCTTTGTGGTTGATTTGCCTCTAGGGGCTGAGGAACATCTAGTACAGTGGAGAGCAGCCTCAGGAGGCGTCTTCTTGGGCTTAAGTGAGCTCGTGAGCTGGTGAAGGCGGAATGGATTTGATCTCCTCTCCTTGGTGGTGGCTAGGTTCTATTTATAGGGGCCTTGGTCCTCTTCCCGTATGGAGGCGGGAAGGGATCCCACAACGGCCAAATTTGAAGGGAGACAACAAGTACATCTTATCTTGACTAAAGTGGTCTTCGCCCGCAAAAGCCTCCGATTGTGAAGCTGCGGTGGGCTCGGCGACGACCTCCGTCCTGTTGTCCTGGCAGTCTCGGTCTTGTTGCACGAGAATGGAAACCTTCGGCCGCTTCCTCAGGACTCCGCGCCTACTGCTTGCCTCCTTTCCACCGAGGAGGAAACTGGTACTCTTCGCCCGCTGGCGCCCGCCTAGCGCCCTCCTAGCCTTGGTCGTCATGGCTCACGTCATCTGAACCTTGCGAGGTGAGCCTTGCATAGAAATCTTTGCTCCTTAGGAGCCAGCCTGAGGTGGCCGATCCCTTTGGAGGTCTTGATGTAGTTCGCCCCGTGAGTCTTGGCCCCTCGCGAGGGTCTTGGGTTGCCGATGTTGAAACTGGGCCGTACCAGGCCGTTGGTGGAGCCACGCCGCAGGCTGCAGGCAGGCAAGTCTGGGTATCCCCCTATCCAGAACATCGATAGTAGCCCCGGGGCCCAAGGCATGCTCGGACTTAGCTTCTAGGCGAAGCCAAAGGGCAAGTGCGGAGAACCGCGGGCCCTAACCGCTTGCGGCCTTGGTCGACGCGTGGAGATTGATGGGACATGGGCATCTCCACTTCCCCATGCTGCCTCGGCAACTGCCCGACTTGACGAGTCGATGCTTCATGCATAGAAGACATCATTGTGCGAGATCTGGAGGCCGGCGGTTGGCCTCCCTCCGACTATAAATGAGGGGAGGGGCAAAGCCCCCCTCGCTCATCTCTATCTTCATCTTCTTGCTGCTCGTTCCTTCTTCTTCTCCACCTTGCCATAGCATCCATGGCGCCAATCAGGAGATTCCCTATGGAGGAGAAGGGGAAAGCCCCTAGGGAGGAGCCAGAGCCACTTCCACCGAAGAAAAGATTTCACCTTCATTGCGACGCTGGCGTGAGGTAGAAGGTAACCCGGCCTTGGCACGTACGGCCTCCACCCAGCTTTCCCTTCGCTTGTACGCCCGCACGCAGGATGGCAATGCCCGCCGCCGAGCAATCCCAGGCAGCAGCGGGCGAGCCGAAGCTGAGTGCCAGCAGGGCCGCAAACCCACGCCGAGGGTAGCTATTGCGAGTTCTTGGTGTGGGCAGGGATGGCGCCTGGCTTGTGGATCCGATTCCCGAGGTTCTTCGCCAACGAGATACCGCCGAGGGGGCGCCTAGGCTATGGCTGCAACACACCGGGTGCCGCAGCCTGGCCACCGGAGCCGAGGTCAAGGTAGTGCCTCCCGGCGATGTCTTCATGACCCGCGGATGGGGCGAGGTTGCCCGCGCCTGCCGCACAGAGGGGGCCCTCGCGGTCCACTTCGAGTACGACGGCGCCTCTACACTATTCTTCAAGGTCTTCAACGAGGAGGGCCGGCGGCTGGAGTGCTGCCCTAGAGGAAGCAGCCCGCAAGGAGCGGTCGTGAGTGTTGGGCCCGCCTCTGACCCCACCGGTGTCTCCTCCCGCAGTAGCGACTACTCCTGGGAATCCAACGACTCTCCCGAGCCTAGCGATTCTCCAGAGTCTAGCGACGACAGCTATGTGCCATCGAGCTCCCACCGTGCTCAGAGTGCGGCAGAGGCATCTGCTCGGCGTCGCCGGTGATGCCCTTGGCCCGGTCCTCGAAAGCCTTCCTTCTTTTGTTTCCCTGCGTGGAATTATGACAAGACCTATGGGGGGGTATGTAAAAATCATGATGCTTTATCCCAATGTTATCCTTCCTAGCAATGTGTTCGACATCGCGTATCCCAATCCGGCACGGTCCCCCCTTTCTGTCCCCTAGGTAGTGTAGCGCTCTATGCCGACGGGACCCAGTCACCAGGCAGGCTTCAGCCATTGTTGGTATGCTAGGTCGCGATGCCGTGGTCAAGGCCAGGAGGTGAGCGGCCCGAGGTCCGGTGAGAGCTCCTGAGGTGCGATGCTCATGAGGTCCCCCTTGGCATGCAAGCAGCTGCCCAAGAAGCGAAAAGGGAATCGACATTGCCCGAGCGAGACTGCGAAGGTCGTGAGATTGGGTCGCGAGATTCATGCTGACAGGCGAGCGACTTATCATTTAGTGAACTTGCAGCGATTCCCTTGCACGGTGCCCGTTCGTGCCTCAGTGGTGGTGCCTCCAAGTAGGGCTTGCGGTGGTCATTTCCTTTTCTTGCTCGTCTAGGTTCTCTATGTGCTCGGGTCCCGGCCCTCGAGCAAGACTCAGCCACCGCTGGTATGCCAGGTCGCAATGCCGTGGTCAAGGCCAGGGGGTGAGGGCTGGAGAGCCAGTAGGAGCTTCTGAAACGCGATGCTCAGGAGCGCCCCCTTTAACGTGCAAGCGACTCACATGAGAAGGTGGTGGCCGATGAGCCCACCCGTAGCTAGGCTTCAGATATACATGCGAGTTAGCCTGCGGAGAAGAATACGATCCCGAACGGCGCTTGCTGCCTATCCCTTGATCTTTCCGCAGGAAGATGAAGGCACTGAGGACCTGGCGAGGTGGCATACACAAGGTGGGTCGCGAGCTAGAGCTTGGTCTCTCAGATTTGTCAGCATTGCTGGGACGGACCCGAGCACAAACGTCGTGCCAGCATATGTAGCCCCCATTGCGGGGCGAGCAAGGACGAGTCAGCAATGCAGAGAGACCACAAAGCATGTAGGACTTGAAGCAAGCGAGTGACAATCATAAAGCAACTCATGGGAGACGGTTAGGCAGCTCTGATAAATGCAAGAAGGATACATGCTGCAGGGACGGACCCACGTGGCTTGGGGATAGTGCAACCCGAGGGGCGCCCCCAGTTGAATGAACTAAAAGATGTCACCTGGCACTATTGCTGAAGAGGTGTTGGAGTAGTGGAAGACGCGCACTATAGAAGTCACTCCTCATGAGCCGCCTTGGCCTTGAACCTCGGGGGGCTCTGGAGGTCCGGGGGGGCTCGTAAGGATCCATCGCCATCTCCGCCTAGATTTCCTGGCGCCTGGCCTCCTGAGCCGCCAGGATGCCCCGCATGTGGCGCTGAAATGCAGCATATGCATTCAGCAAGCCAAAGGGCATGCAGACTTAGCTGTGAGGGGGCCCCTCGCATCGGCCAACACGGGACGGCCAGAAGAGCTCCTGAGATGCGACCCTGTTGAGCCCTGGGATGTCGAGGCAGACGCGTAGCTCCTTGTCCTCGCCTGGGCGAGGAGCTGCGCCTGGCGGTGGGCAGCGATCACCCTGTATGATCCTTGCCTCGTGAATCTCCTTGACTGCCTTGTTGATGAACTCCTGAGCGCCAGGCGTCTTGCGCCCAGCGCTCTCTCTGTGGAAGCATGCACTAAAGCATGCCTCCACATGGTACCCGAGTGCCTCCCTCATGACGTTGGCCAGGTCAGAGGCCCTCCAGTGGAGAGCCCACGAGCCCAGCCTGAGAGGGGCGCTGGGCGCGCCTTCCTATGTGAGAGGGAAAGGCGCCCCGTCCACAGACGCTAGGCTCGAGGTGGCACCGCCGGACGCCCCATCCTCCTGAGATCCCTGGTGGAGCTGTTGCTTCTTCTTTTTGGGAACGGCCTAGGGAGGGTGGACAACACACTGGTCGTCATGGTTCTCAACTGCTGCCGCCTAGTAAGCACGCTCGATAGAGCACACCGCATCCTTTTCTTCACAAGCGACCGTGATGATGCCGCAATTCCCTTGCATGTTGAGGACATTGTAGCCGTGGTGCGTTGCCGCCATGAACTTGGCGAGAGCTGGGTACCCGAGGATGGCATTGTACTGCAGGTGAATGTCGGTGATGTTGAAGTTGATGAGTTCGGTGCGGTAGTTGTCGCGTATGCCGAAGGTGACAAGGAGACGAACCTGCCCGATCGAGTGCGTGGAGCCGTCGGTCACTCCTGAGAAGGGCTTGGTAGGCTGAAGCTGGTGATACGGCAATTGGAGCCTGTTGAACGTCTGGACGGAGAGAATATTGAGCCCTGCGCCACCATCAATGAGTGTCTTGGTGACGAGCACGTTGCTGATGATGGACGAGCAGAGCATTGGGAGCGCTCCAGCTGTGGCTGCGCACTTGAGTTGGTCGGAGGAGTCGAAGGTGATGGCGTACTTGGACCACCTGAGCGGGCACGTCGCCTCGAGCTTGGGAAGGGATGTGTTCACCTCACGCGCGAACTGCTTGAAGATGCGATGAGAGGCTGGATCTTGGGAGCCGCCCAGGATGCAGGCAATGGCGCGAGGCTCTTGGAAGCCCCCAACCCCATCGTCCTGGTGGTGGTCTTCGTTCCTTCTTGGTGGCGGTGGCGGCGGAGGAAGGCCGGCATTGCCCTGGAGCCGACCCTCGCGAGGCTGATCCCTCCAGGCGGCCTCATGAGGCTGGCCCTACCAGTGGTCCTCCAGAGGCTGGTCGCGCCACTCATGACGATGGTCGTGACCGTCCCAGCGTCCTCCACCTCGGCCTCCTCTGCGACCGTAGCTTCAATCATTGCACTCGGGGCAACGATCGAGGCACCCGTCGGAGATGGCCCAGAGCTCCTGGCAGTCATTGGTGTTGTGGCTGTGCACGTTGTGGAAGACGCAGAATGGGCGACAGCCCTTGGATGATTCTGGGTGATCGCAGCCGCGCTTCATTTCAGGCTCAGCTGCGAGCACGGCCGGTCCCTTGCGCTTCACGTCCTTGGCTTTGGCCTTCTTGTCTTCTGGGTCCGTGTCAGGGAGCTCGAGGAGGGAGAGGCATCCCTCTTCAGCCCTCGCGCACTTGGTTGCCCTATTGAACATCTCTGAGGCCGTGCATAGATCTTTGTGTATGGCGAGCTCTTCCTTCATCTTGACGTCATAGACGCCGTCGGTGAACACCGAGCTGATGGCTTCATCCGACACCTTGGGAATCTTGAGGCAAACACCGTTGAATCGCTAGATGTACTTCTGCAGGGTCTCTCCTAGTTGTCGCTTGACACGTCGTAGGTCACCCGCGGCCAACGGGCTGTCGCAAGTGCCCTGGAAGTTGGCGATGAAACGTTCCTTCATCTCGTCCCAGGAGGAGATCGATCCCATGGGCAGGTTTAGGAGCCAGGAGCGCGCGCCGTCCTTGAGGGCCATGGGGAACTAGTTCACCATGGCCTTCTCGTCGCCGCTGGCCGCCTCGATGCTCAGCTTGTAGAGCTGCAGGAACTCGGCTGGGTCGGCAATGTCGTCGCAGCGTGGAGGCAGGTAGGGTTTGAACTTCCCTGGCCAGATGACACTATGCAGCTCCGGAGTGAACGCACGGCACCGTCGCTGTGGTCACGAGAGCCCGCCGTGGAGGTGGAGCCCGGTCTTGGCGTTCGCGCACTGCCACCACAGGCGGCACATGGTCTTGACGCGGCGTCGGGAGCATGCGCGCTTCTTCTTGTGGCCGCTGGACCACCTGGAAGCTTGCTTCATCACGCGCGGGCACCTGACGTTGCGGGTCACGCCGTGGCGCCACCCGCCTTGGCTCGATGATGGTGTCTTGACTTGGAGGCGGATTTGGAGCCCCGTGTGCTACGTCTCCCGTAGCAGGCGGTGGTTGAGGCAGCGAGCAACCTAGTACAGCAAAATCCCTAGCGGCACTAACGAGTTCAGCGACGCGGTCGAGCGAGTCTTCGTAGAGGTCGTCGACCGGGCGGTAGCGCAGGAGCTCGCACGCCATGAGTAGAGCGGCATGCGCATCCACCGGGCGACGACAAGCGTGAGAGCATTGTCGGCGTCCTGGACTTGGGGGTATCCCGTCCTGCCTACCTATGGCCCACCGCGTGGCTTCATCGACGGCCTGGTACGGCCCAGCTTCAACACCAACACCACAAGACCCTCGCGAGGGGCCAAGCCTCGTGAGGCGGACGGCGCCAAGACCCCCGAAGGAGTTGGCCTCCTCAGGAGGGCTCCTGAGGGGTGAAGAGTTCTATGTGGATACCTCATGAGGCTTAGCTGACGTGAGCCATAACGACCAAGGCCACGCGGGCGCCAGGCGGGCGCAGAGCGCAAGTTTCCTCTTGGGTGCAAGGGAGGAAAGCCACAAGCACAGAGTCCCAAGGAATCAGCCAAAGGTTTCCCTTCTGGTGCAACGAGACCAAGACCGCGAGGACGGCAGGATGCATGTCATCACCGAGCCCACCGCAGCGTCACGACCAGAGGCTTTTCGCAGGCGAAGACTACTTTTGTCAGGATAGACTATACTGCTTGTCCCCTTTCAAATCCCGCCGTTGTGGAATCCCTTCCCGCTCATATTTGGGAAGAGGACTAAGGCTACTATATATAGAACTTAGCCACCACCATAGAAGGGGGGAGAAAAACCAGAACAAATAGAACACCACACCAGGTCAAGAACACCTCACCTTCTAAGGCTTGTTCATCCTTTGTACTAGTTCATCCATAGCCCCTCGAGGCAATCCACCACACCACACTAGATTAGGCTATTACACCACAACGGTGGCCCGAACCAGTATAAATCTCTGTGTCTTTGTGTCTCTGTGAGCTCGATGCGCTAGGCTAGGGAGGATCGCGAGTAGGCAGGCTGGACAGGTTGAGATCTCCGCACGCACCCCAGAGTTCGAACCTCTCAAGGGTTGTAAGATCCCTAAATCCGACATTTGGCGCGCCAGGTAGGGGTGCGTCGGATCCTCTCTTCCGTCGTTTGATCCGCCGCTGTTCCGACACCTCCACGGCCGATGCGCGCAGGGCTCGCGTCGAGCATCAGGCTGCAGTCGCCGCCCGCGTCGCTCAGACGGCTCCGGCGGGTGACGGCTGCGCCCGTCGCGCTCCTTCTGTGATGGCACACGCTGCCATGGGCCCTGCCGGCCACGAGCAGCAAGCTTCATCACTTCACCTGTCGGTGCGCTATGACGGCCACTCCGTCACTGACTCCAGCAGCTTCATCATGCCACGCGCGCCCCGGCCAGGTGGACGCGCAGGCCGCTCTGCTCACGGCGCGGGAGCTTCTTCACTATCGACCGATGGGCGATCTCTACAAGGAGTGGCTCGAGCGGATCGCCGACCTCATCAGCGTCGCGCACGGGGGCTCCGACGGGCCGGCTTGCTTGCTGCCTCAGTAACCACCTGTAGCGGGCGAAGTCGTGCACGGGGCTCCTCCTCCGCCTCCGGGCTGGGGCGCCATCGTCGAGCCAAGGCGTATGGCTCCACGACGCGACCCGCAGCGCCCGGCACAGGCTCGGGACGACGTGAGCTTCCAGGTGGTGCAACGTCCCAAAGGAGAAGCGCGCGTGCTTCCAGCACCCCAGCACCAGGCTCGCGAGCCGCCACAAGAGGTGGCTGTGCACGTGCACCAGGACTACGTTCCACCCTCTCGACGACCTCCGGTGGCCACGGCAAGGTGCCGTGCATTCACTACAGAGCTCTGCAACATCGTCTGGCCGAGCAAGTTCAAGCCTGACCTGCCTCCACGCTACAACGGCATAGCAGACCCCGCCGAGTTCCTATAGCTCTACGACCTGAGCATCAAGCTGGCCAACGGCGACGAGAAGATCATGGCAAACTGGTTCCGATGGCCCTCAAGGATGGCGCGCGCTCCTGGCTCCTGAACCTGACCGAGGGGTCGGTTTCTTCTTGGGAGGAGATGTGCAGCCACTTCATCGCCAATTTCCAGGGCTCGCGACTGTCCGCCGGCCGCGGGTGACCTGCGCCGTGTCAAGTAGCAGCCTGGAGAGACCCTGCATAAGTATATCCAGCGCTTAAATAATGTCCGTCTCAAGATTCCCAAGGTGTCTGACGAGGCCATCATCTCCGTGTTCACCGATGGCGTTCGTGATGTCAAGATGAAGGAGGAGCTCGCCATCCACGAGGACCTCTGCACCGCTCTGGAGATGTTCAACATGGCGAACAAGTGCGCGAGGGCTGAGGAGGGACGCCTCTCCCTCCTCGAGCTCCCTGATGCTGACCCAGAAGACAAGAAGGCCAAGGCCAAGGGCACAAAGCGCAAGGGGCCAGTAGTGCTTGCGGCAGAGCCAGAGACCAAGCGCGGCTGCGACCACCCCGAGTCATCCAAGGGCAAGCAGCCGTTCTGCACCTTCCACAACATCTACAGCCACAACACCAGCAACTGCCAGGAGCTCAGGGCTCTCCGCAACGGGCGCCTCGGTCGACGCCCCGAGTGCAATGATCGGGGCTACGGTCGTGGAGGTGGCTGAGGCGGAGGTCACTGGGATGGACGCGATCGCCGTCAGGAGTGGCGCGACCAGCCTCGTGAGGACCGCTGGCAGGACCAGCCTCGCGAGGGCAACTGGAGGGAGTAGCCTCGTGAGGACCACCCGCAGGGCAATGCAACTTTGCCTCCTCTGCCTCCATCGCCAAGAAGGAACGAAGATCACCACCAGGACGAGGGGGCTGGGGGCTTCTAGGAGCCTCGAGCCATTGCCTGTATCTTGGGCGGCTCACAGGCCCCGGCTTCCCACCGTGTGTTCAAGCAGTTCACGCGCGAGGTGAATGCAGCGCTCCCCAAGCTTGAAGAAACTCGCCCTCTCAAGTGGTCCAAGTGCGCCATCACCTTCGACTCCTCAGACCGACTCAAGTGTGCGGCCACCGCTGGCGCGCTCCCCATGCTCTGCTCCCCCATCATCAGCAACATGACCGTCACCAAGACTCTCATCGATGGCGGAGCAGGGCTCAATGTTCTCTCCGTTCAGATGTTCGACAGACTCCAGATGCCATACTACCAGCTGCACCCCACCAAGCCATTCTCAGGAGTGACCGACGGATCAACCCACTCGATTGGGCAAGTTCGCCTCCCCGTCACCTTCGGCGAGCGCAACAACTACCGCACCGACCTCATCGATTTCGAGGTCGCCGACATTCGTCTTCCATATAACACCATCCTAGGGTACCCAGCACTGGCCAAGTTCATGGCGGCCACACACCACGGCTATAATGTCCTCAAGATGCAAGGAAGCGGCGGCATCATCATGGTCGCCTGCCAAGAAAAGGATGCAGTGTGCTCCCTCTTGCGCGCCTTCCAGACTGCAGCAGTTGAGAGCCTAGAAAACGAAGACGGGGCCCTCCCTCCTGGGGTCACCCCCAAGACGAAGAAGCTGCAGCTGAGCCAGGGGTCTCGTGAGGGAGCATCACTCGAGGACGCGGCGCTGAGTCTCACGTCTCCGGAGGCGGCGCCTTCACCCATCGCATAGGAAGGCGCGCCCGGTGCTCCTCTTAGGCTGGGCTCAGGGGCTCTCCTTTGGAGGGCCTCAGATCTAGCCAATGTTGCGAGAGTGGCGCTCGGGCACCATGTGGAGGCGCTCTTCAAAGCACGCTTCCCAGGAGAAGGTAGCAGGCGTGAGGCACCAGGCATTCAGGAGTTCATCAGCAAGGCAATCGAGGAGATTCATGAAGGAAGGGTTCTGCAAGGCAATCGTCGCCTGCCGCATGGCGCAGCTCACTGCCCTGGTGAGGATAAGGAGTTCCACATCTGAATCGATATCCCCGGGCTCAACAGGGCCGCGTCTCGGCAGCTCGTGTGGCCGTCTCATGTCGGCCGATGCGAGGGTCCGCCTCACAGCTACGTCTGCATGCCTTTTGGCCTGGCGGGCATGGCTGAGGTGTTCCAGCACAGCATGAGGGACGCTCAGGCGGACTGCGAGGCCAGGCACCAGGCGCTCCTAGCAGAGATGGAGGAGCACCTTCAGGAGCCTTCTAGTCCCTCTGAGCCTCCCGAGGCTCGGCACCGGAGCGGCTCGTGAGGAACGGCTTCAGCAGCGCGTGTTTTTGGCTACTTCAACAACTCTTTAACAACGGTACCAGGTGAAATCTCCCTAGTTCGTTCAGTTTGGGGGCGCCCCTTGGGCTGCATCATCCCTTGGCCGTGTGGGTCCGTCCCTACGACATGTATCCCCTTTTGCATTTTATTAGAGAAAATTACAATCCTTTGCAAACTGCTTTTGAATTATTGATTGCCTGACTAGCGCTTTGTCGCTAAGAACGTCTCGCGCCCTTGCAAGCCCTCCCACGACCGCCTCATGATTAAGGACTGGCATGGCGTCTGTGCTCGGGTCCGTCCCTTCAGCATCGCTAAACCCAAGTTGTCGGATTCTGGGGTTCCGGCAAAAACCTTGAGGTTCCAACACTGGGGTGCGCACGAAGATTTCCCCCTACCGAATCATGCTCTCAGCCTCGCCACAATCTCTAAGCTAGCTTGATGAACTCACAACACAAGAGACACAAGATTTATATAGGTTCGGGCCATTGTTGTGGTGTAATACCCTACTCCTGTGTGTGGTGGTGGTGGATTGCCTCTTGGGCTGATGATAAACAGTACAAGGGAAGAACAGCCTCCTGAGGAGAGGTGTTCTTGTGCTTGGTGGTTTGCTCGGGGAGGAATTGATTCGTCCCCCCTACTGTGGTGGCTAGTCCTATTTATAAAGGCCCTGGTCCTCTTCCCAAATATTGAGCGGGAAGGGATCCAACAACGGCCAATTTGAAAGGGGACAGCTAGTACGAGCTATCCTGACTAAAGGTGGTCTTTGCCTGTCAAAGGCGCTGGTGATGACACCGTCTTGGGCTCCATCATGACCTCCGTCCTGCCGTCCTGTTGGTCTTGGTCTTGTTGCACCGATATGGAAACCTTTGCCTGATGCCTTGGTACTCCGCGCCTGCGCTTGCCCCCTTAGGACCAAAGGGGAAACGAGGACACTACGCGCGCTGGCGCCCGCCTAGCCTTGGTCGTCATGGCTTGCGTCACGGAAACCTCGCGAGGTACCCCTTGCCTTGATCTCTCCGTCTCCTCGCGAGCCTGCCTGGTGAGGCCGCTCCTAAGGAGGCCTTGTGTCATCCACCCCGCGAGGCTTGGCCCCTCGCGAGGGTCTTGAGTGTTGGTTGATGAAGACGGGCCGTACTGGGCCACTGGTGGAGCCACGCCGTGGGCCGCAGGCAGGCAAGTCTGGGGACCCCCGTTCCCAGAATGCCGACAGTAACCCCCCGGGCCCAAGGCGCGCTCGGACTTGGCTTCGTGGCAAAGCCAAGGAGCATGTGCGGAGCGCCGCGGGCCCCAACAGCCCGCGGCCTTGGTCGACGCGTGGTGACTGATTGGACGTGGGCGTCTCCGCTTTGCCATGCTGCCTCGATAACTGCCCGACTGACAAAAGGCTAGCGCGGGCAAGGCTTGCCTTCATTGCTTTCGTCCTGCTCCAGATCCCCTTCCTCTCTCCTCACTTCCGAAATCTCCAGATCCGCTCCACTCCTTCCCCTTGAGCAACCAATGGCACCCCGGAAGGCCAAGGTTGACGCGCCGCCAGCCTGGTACGAATCGGCCCTAGACGCGCCCACTGTCCCGGAGAAGAATCTCGCCGCCACACGCTTGCTGACAGCAGGGGAGAGCAATGAGAAGGGGGAGACCAAACTCCTGGCTGGCTCCACCGTGCCGGAGGCTCAGGGGAGCACTTTCTATCCCTTCTTCACGAACGCCGTCATCGCAGGCCTAGTTCCCCCCTTCTCCGACTTCTTCTAAGCCGTCCTCCGCCATTACAGGTTGCAGGCCCTTCATCTCCATCCCAAATCCATTCTTCTCTTGTCAATTTCCGCCTACTACTGCGAGGCGCATGTTGGGGTGATGCTGTTCGTGGCTCTGCTGCGCCACTTCTTCCTCCTCCGAACCAACGGTGACCACACCTCGGCGTGCACCAATTTCGTCGCGTATGGCAAGGCCAACGCAATCTCAAAGGCCGGGAAGAGGGTCGGCAACTTCCGGAGCAAGTGGGTCATGATGGACGCCAAGTGCGTCCACCCACGCTTCGCGCTGCCAACGGAGATGCCCCAGTCTGACGAAGGGTGGTCCCGCATGAAGCTTGCTGACGATCGGGCGATGTTGGTGCTGGAGAGGATGAACACCGACCTGAAGCCGGGCAACGCGAAGGCGGCGAAGCTGACGGGGGCTGCGCTCCTGAGGGAGTTCTTGATGCAGCGGGTGGCTCCGCTTCAGGCGCGCTCGCGCCCCTTATGGATGCTTGGGGGTACATACGACAAGCTTGCGTGAGTCCGGTGGCTCTGACTGATGAGGAGCTGGTTGTAGCTCTCTGCCTCTTGGTCGGGGATGACCAGGAGTATCCGCCGAGTGCCCCCCTTGTTCCTCCGTAAGGACAGGGCGCGGGTGGTGGCTGCTATGCCCACCTTTGATGGGCGCGGCCTGGTGCCGCCGGCGCCCCTTGTGGTCCAGGGGGCGACGGCGCCGGTGGACGTGTCTTCGGGTGACTCCTGCAGAGGAGGAGGAGAGGTGGAAGACGAGGAGCGCGACTCAGAGGCGACCCTCGAGGGGACTGGGGAGACCTCTCCCTCGCGCAGGGCTGACATCCTCCGCACCTTGCCAGACGACGACAAGGCCGACGCCACCCAAGATAAGGAGGATCCGCCCGTGATCCCGACGAGGGGAAGGTCGGCGCTGATCTCCCAAGAGGCTGCTCCTGCTCGGACGCTGCTCGGAGCCGCCTCTAGTCCCTCTGCTGCGCCTTCTTCCGCTCGTGGAGCCCTTGCGGCTGCGCCCTGGGTCGCGAGGCACTCGGGCTTCAAGCTTAGCAAGAGGAAGGTGGACTACTCCATGGTAGATCAGTAAGTGTCCATGCTCCATCTTGTTCTTGATTATGTTGTTGGTCCTTGACGTTCACCATCGATTGGCTAGGCCGCCGCTTGCAGCGAAGAAGAGGAAGGAGGACGCGGTGACGCCATCTAGCGCCAAGCCGTCCGCCGCGGCCGCACTTTCTTCCACGGGGAGGGGAGGCGACGGCGCTCGCACCTCCCCTGCCCGGTCATCCTCATGAGGCTCGGGAGGGCGTCCTCGTGTCGTGAAGAGTCAGCCCCCATGGCCCTGCTAGCTTCGGAGGTGCTGCTACTCGATGTTGCTGCTGAGGTAACCAAGTCACAAGAGCTCCCAGTCTCCCAAGCCATGGCTACGCTGTCGCCTCCTCCTTCTGCCGCGCCGCTGGTTCCAGGTCCTTCTGCCTCCCCCGATGTCCTCGAACGTGCCCTTTCCGAGATGACTGCGAAAAGACCTCCAGGGCACAGACTCCCATCTGGTAGCTGGGCATCTGGAGCTGGTTTCCAGCTGGCTTCACTCTTACGCCTATGTCCGAGCGGCGCTAAGGCGGGTCACGACAGCCTCTGAGGAGGAGAAGCAGGCCGCCACCCAGGCCGCAGCCGCTCGCGAGGTGGCGCTGAAGGATGCCGCGGCCGCCCAGGACTGCTGCAAGGCACTGGAGGCCGAGCTGACGGATTTGTGTGACAAGCATGCCGAAGAAGTTCGTGGCCGCCAGGCGGAGGAGGAGAGGATGAAGCATCGGGAGGACACCGCTAGGGACCACAACACTGAGTTAGCGCGGTTGGCGGAGGCGCAGACCACTGAGCGCGACCGGCTGGAAACGCTGGAGCAGAAGGTGAGGGCAAAGAAGGCCGAGCTCGACGCCAAGGCGAAGGTCCTGGCCGAGGACCGCGCGGCCTTCGCACTCCTCGAGTAGAGGTCTCGCGTGGCGTTGAAGGCACTCTATGAGAAGGGCCTGGAGAAGCCGCTGGCTACCGACGAGGACGGCCCCGCCCAGCTGCTTCCTTACTTGTTCGAGGCGCTTGAGGAAGTCGTGAGCGGCGTCGGCCCCATGGCAGAGGTAGAAGCTCGTGTCCTTTCTTCCGCAGCACTGACACGCATCTTCAGCCACCTCCACCTTCGTGACCCTGATGCCAATCTTGACGAGCTGCTGGAGCCTGTGGATGGCGAGTGCTACGCCACTGCTACTGAGGCCATGAAGGGCCAGGTGGAGGCCTTGCTGGGGAAGTTCCCTGCCTTCGCTCCTGCACCCATGGCAGGCAGTGCTGCTGATCTAGCTGCCTCGGGTGGTGGTACAGGTGAAGGCAATACCACCACGGGAGTGGAGTACCTGGCGGGCGACGGTGGTGTCCAAGGATGATTTGCTTGCGGCTTCTTTCCTGCTTAATTCCTCCAATGTGCACCATGCCTCGTGGAGGCGTTTAAACTTGCGTCTGGTATTGTGAAGATAAGTATGGTTTGTAATATTTGCTTCGAGATTTTGCAGTTTTATTCCTATTTGCTTTACGTTCTACATCAGTAGAGCTCGGCCACGTGCATACCTCAGCCGCCGTTGACCCCCACCGGATTACCAGGACGGGACCAAGGAGTGGGGGGCTACGTGACCAGTTAGGCTCCTGAGTCGTGATGCTCAGGAGCCCCCTTGACGTGCAAACAGCTTATAGGGAGCAAACGTACGGGTAGATCTATCGTTCTACATCGATAGAGCCCGGCCCCGTGCATGCCTCAGCCGCTATTGGCCCCGACCGAATCACCAGGACGGGACCAAGGAGTGGGGGGCTACGTGACCAGTTAGGCTCCTGAGTCGCGATGCTCAGGAGTCCCCCTTGACGTTCAAATGACTTTCATACCTTGGCTCTGCTCGAGGAGGGGCGCGCAACGACCAGGTCCGGAGGACCTGGCAGGGTGGCGTACGCTCGGGCGTGACCCGGGCACTGTCCCCGTGCCCAGCCCCCTCGCGCGACGCCCCCGAGGGGAGGTGTTGCGATGAGGCCAGACACTAAGCTCTGGGGCTCCCTGAGGTTGATACGGCCGTGGGGCTGCCCTCAGTTGTTTGTCACCAGCGCGGAGCATGGCGCTTCCGTATGTGTACGAGCATAGCCGCTCCTCGGCAATGTCGTCAGCCAACGCAGAGCATGGTGCTTCCACTGGTGCGTGGGAGGGGGGCTCCCTCTAGGAGAGCCCCGGGGGCGTGTACATCCCCGCCCTGACACGTGGCTTGCATGGCAGGGCTAGACAAGGTGTATCTGGGCACTCGTGAGCCAGCACAGGACTCACGACGCCCTACCTCAAGGCGGGTTGCACCCGATCTTGGATCTTTGACAGCTGTGTGTTCCTGCGAGACGGTTAGGTATAAATGCTCTACATCCTCAGGTCCCGGCCCTCGAGCGAGCTCAGCTGCCGCTGGTATGCTAGGTCGCGATGCCGTGGTCAAGCCCAGGAGGTGAGGGCTGGAGAGCAAGTAAGACTCCTGAGTCGCGATGCTTAGGAGCCCCCCTTTTAACGCGCAAGTGAATTGCATGAGAGAGGGAGGGACCCATGGTAGGTGTCAATCGAGCAGGTGATAATCACAGGTAGATTAGGCATGAAAGGCAAATCGGCTTAGGTAAATGTAGAATGGATACATGCCACTGTGTCAGACCCAAGCGGCTTGGGGATGTTGCAGCCCGAGGGGCGCCCCCGACAAGGTAAGCTAAAGACATAAAAAAGAGATACATGCCGCAGGGACGGACCCACGCGGCCTGGGAATGATGCAGCCCTGAGGGCGCTCCCAGCTAAAATGAACTTGGGAGATGTCATCTGGTTCCATTGTAGAGGGGGTGTTGGGGCAGCTGAAGATGTGCGGTGAAGGGGCCAACCCTCATGAGCCATCGGGGCCCTGAGCCTCAGGAGGCTCTGGGGGTCCAGGTGGTTCCTTGAGGACCGTCTCCATCTCTGCTAGGACCACGTGGTGCCTGGCCTCCTGAGCCGCCAGAATGCTCCGCATGTGACGCTGTAGGTGGCAGCCGCGTTCGGCAGGCTGAAAGGCATGCGAACGTAGCTATGCGGCGGACCCTCACAACATCCCACGCATGAAGGCTAGAAGTTCTCCTGATATGCGGCTCGGTTGAGCCCTGGGATGTTGATGCAGATGTGCAGCCCACCATCCTTGCCTGGATGGGGAGCCACACCGGGCAAGCGGCGGTCGCCGCGCACGGCCCTTGCTTCCTGAAGCTCCTGAGTGGTCTTGGCAATGAACTCCTGAACGTTGGGCTTTCCACGCCTTTTGCCTTCCTGAGGGAAACATGACGCGAAGCACACCTCCAAGTGGTGCCCGAGCGCCTCCCTCGTGATGTTGGCGAGGTCTGAGGCCCTCCAGAAGAGAGACCCCAAGCCCTACCCGGGGAGGGCGCCGGGTGCGCCTTCCTATGCGGTGGAAGGAGGCGCCCCAAGCACGGGCGCTGATCTTGACGCGGCACCACCCGAGGTGCCGACCTCCCGAGGCCCCGCTCGAAGAGGTTGCTTCTTCTTCTTAGGGATGGCCTTAGGAGGGTTCTCTCCCCTGCTATTCGGGTCCTCGATTGCCGCGGCTTGGAAGGCACGCTCAAGGGAGCACACCGCACCTCTCTCTTCGCAGGGGGCCGTGATGATTCCGCCGCTTCCTGGCATCTTGAGGACGTTGTAGCCGTGGTGGGCCACTGCCATGAACTTGGACAGGGTTGGATACCCGAGCATGGCATTACGGAAGGTGGATGTGGGCGATGTCAAAGTTGATGAGCTCGGTGCGATAGTTGTCATGCTGTCCGAAGGTGACAGGGAGGGGGGCCTGCCCTATCAGGGTGGTGGAACCGTCGGTAACTCCTGAGAAGGGCTTGGTAGGCTGAAGTTGATCATATGGCACTTGAAGGTTGTCGAACATCTCAACGGACAGGACGTTAAGCCCTGCGCCGCCATCGATGACGGTTCTGGTGACTTGCACGTTGCTGATGACTGGTGAGCAGAGCATCGGGAGAACGCCAGCAGTAGCGGCGCACTTGAGTTGATCTGCTGAGGTGAAGGTGATGGCGCACTTGGACCACCCGAGCGGGCGCATAGCCTCGAGCCTGGGGAGGGCTGTGTTCACCTCGCGAGCAAAATGCTTGAAGATACGCTGAGAGGCTGGGGCTTGAGCTCCGCCCAAGATGCAAGCGATAGCATGTGGGTCCTGGAAGCCCCCAGCCCCCTCATCCTGATGATGGTCGTCATTCCTCCTTGGTGGTGGCGGCAGCGAAGGAAGGCCTGAGTTACCCTGGGGGCGGTCCTCGTGAGGCTAATTCCTCCAGGCGCCCTCGCGAGGCTGGTCCCTCCAGGTGCCCCCGCGAGGCTGGTCCTACCAGTGATCCTCACGAGGTCGGTCACGCCACTCCTGATGAGGGCCATGGTCATCCCATCGTCCTCCGCCACGTCCTCCTCCTCGGCCGTAGCCCCGGTCATTGCACTCGGGGCGTCGACCGAAGCGCTCCTCTCGAATGTCCCTGAGCTCCTGGCAATCATTGGTGTTGTGGGTGTGGAGGTTGTGGTAGGCGTAGAACGGTCAGCTGCCCTTGGACGACTCCGGCTGGTCCCTGCCGCGCTTCGTGTCCGGTTCCTCCGCGACCACGGCTACTCCCATGCGCTTCACATCCTTTGCCTTGGTCTTCTTTTCTTCCGGGTCGGCAGCTGGGAGTTCGAGGAGGGAGAGGCGTCCTTCTTCAGCTCTTGCTCACTTGGTCGCCAGGTTGAACAGCTCCAGGGATGTGCATAGCTCCTCGTGGATGGCGAGCTCCTCCTTCATCTTGACATCACGGATGCCATCAAAGAACGCTGAGATGATGGCCTCATCCTTCACCTTGGGGATCTTGAGGCGGACACTGTTGAAGCGCTGGATGTATTTCTGCAGGGTCTCCCCAGGCTCTTGCTTGATCCAGCGCAGTTCACCCGCGGCCGGACGGCGGTCGCGAGTGCCCTGGAAGTTGGTGATGAAGCGGCTGCGCATCTCGTCCCATGAGGAGATCGAGCCGGGAGGCAGGTTCAGGAGCCACGAGCGGGCATCGTCCTTGAGTGCCATGGGAAACCAATTCGCCATGACTTTCTCGTCGCCGTTGCCCGCCTCGATGCTCAACTCGTAGAGCTGCAAGAAGTCCATGGGGCCGGGGGTGCCGTCATAGTGAGGAGGCAGGTCCGACTTGAACTTGCCGGGCCAGGCGACGCTACACAACTCAGGGGTGAAGGCGCGGCAGCCTGCTGTGGGCACCGAGGCCCTTTGCTGACACGGAGCTTGTTCTTGACGGTACCCATGCACCCCCGCCACTGGCAGCACGCGGTCTTGTCACACCGGTGCAGGGAGCACAGGGGCGCCTTCTTGAGGCCGAGGGATTTCTTGACAGCTTCCTCCTTCTTGTCGCGAGGGCGCTGGACACGGTGGGTCACACCCAGGGGCCGCGTGCTTCGGTGCCAGGGCGCCATCCTGGGGCAGAGGTGGTGTAGGTGCTCCATGAGCCACGTTGCCCATAACTGGTGGAGGGCGAGGCAACGAGAGGGAACGGCGCGGGAGAGCCCCCTACGGCACTGACGAGCTCGGTGATGCGAGTGAGCCATTCTTCATAGAGGTCGTCGACGGGGCGGTAACACAGGAGCTCGCGTGCCATAAGCAGCGCGGCCTGCGCGTCCGTGCGAGCACGAGGGCATGGGACGACGAGCCGGCTGGGGTCAATGACGGAGTGGCGGTGCGGTCGTCCCACCGCACCGATGGGTGCAGCGATGATGCTTGCTGCTCATTCCCCGCCGGGCCGGTGGCGGCGTTGGCGGTAGGCGACGGAGACCGACGGGGAGGTCCACCGACAGGAGCCGTATGGGCGACGCGGGAGGCAAGAACGGCCCGGCGCTCAGCACGGGCTCGGCGGGCGTCAGACATGGATGCGATGAAGCGATGGGACGCAGATCAGCGGAAGGAAGACTTCGGTGCACCCCTACCTGGCGCGCCAAATGTCGGATTCTGGGGTTCCGGCAAAACCCTTGAGGTTCGAACACTGGGGTGCGCACGAAGATTTCCCCCTACAGAATCACGCTCTCAGCCTCGTCGCGATCTCTAAGCTAGCTCGATGAACTCACAACACAAGAGACACAAGATTTATACAGGTTCGGGCCACTGTTGTGGTGTAAAACCCTACTCCTGTGTGTGGTGGTGGATTGCCTCTTGGGCTGATTATAAACAGTACAAGGGAAGAATAGCCTCCTGAGGAGAGTGTTCTTGTGCTTGGTGGTTTGCTCGGGGAGGAATTGATTCGTCCCCCCTACTATGGTGGCTAGTCCTATTTATAAAGGCCCTGGTCCTCTTCCCAAATATTGAGCGGGAAGGGATCCAACAACGACCAATTTGAAAGGGGACAGCTAGTACGAGCTATCCTGACTAAAGGTGGTCTTCGCCTGTCAAAGGGGCTGGTGGTGACGTCGTCTTGGGCTCCACGATGACCTCCATCCTGCCGTCCTGGTGGTCTTGGTCTTGTTGCACCGATATGGAAACCTTTGCCTGATGCCTCGGTACTCCGCGCCTGTGCTTTCCCCCTTAGCACCAAAGGGGAAACAAGGACACTGCGCTCACGGGCGCCCGCCTGGCCTTGGTCATCATGGCTTGCATCACAGGAACCTCGCGAGGTACCCCTTGCCTTGAACTCTCCGCCTCCTCGCGAGCCTGCCTGGTGAGGCCGCTCCTGATGAGGCCTTGTGTCGTCTGCCCCGTGAGGCTTGGGCCCTCGTGAGGGTCTCGAGTGTTAGTTGATGAAGACGGGCCATACTGGGCCACTGGTGGAGCCATGCCGTGGGCCGTAGGCAGGGAAGTCTGGGGACCCCCGTTCCCAGAACGCGGACACAAGTAGCTGAGCTCTGGCTCACGGGCCAGCCCCGTGTACGTCACCTCCTGTCGCTCTTGGTGGCTTGTTCTCTCATGAGCTAATCATGGGTGGATGAGTGAGGGCGCGCGACCTGGTGCCCCCGTGGCCATGGGAACCGCGCGCTGGTTGTTTTTCTTTAGGACCTTTGCATGAGAAGACTGGGCACGGCATCTGTGCTCGGGTCCATCCCTGCAGCGTCGATAAATCCAGTGGCTGAGCTCTGTCTGGCAGGCTGGTCCCGTTCACGTCACCTCCTGGGGTCGTTGGTGTCTGGCCTTCTCATGCAATAACCTTAGGAAACTCATTCGGTGCAGGATGCCTAACCATCTTGCAAGAACAACCCAAACATCTCTAATCGAGACCAGGCGCAACCCGCCTTGAGGTAGGGCCTCGTGAGTCCCGCGCTGGCTCACGGGTGCCCATATACACCTCCTCCAGCCCTGCCGTGCAAGCCACGTGTCAGGGCGGGGTTGTACATGCCCCGGGGCCTCTCCTCAGAGGGATCCCCCTCCCATGCACTAGTGGAAGCACCATGCTCCGCGCTGGCCATCGACGCTGTCGAGGAGCGGCTATGCCCGTGCAAGAGCGGAAGCGCTACGCTCCGCGCTGGTGATAAACAACTCGGGGTGGCCTCACGGCCACATTAACCTCAGGGAGCCTCCAGGCTTAGTGATTAGCCTCACCGCACTGCTCTCCCTCAGGAAGGTAGCGCGAGGGGGCTGGGCATGGGGGCTACGCCCAGGTCACGCCTGGCGTACCCCACCTCGCCAGGCCTCACGGGCCTGGTCTTCGCTCACCCCTCCCAAGCGAGAGCTCGGCGAGGAAAAGGTAGGATGGTCTGTTCGTACGTCAAGGGGGACTCCTGAGCATCGCGTCTCAGAAGCCTAACTGGTCACGTAGCCCCTCACCTCTTGGGCTCGTCCTGGTGATCCCGACGACTCAACGACGGCTGAGGCATGCGCGGGGCCGGGCCCTGCCGACACAGAACGCCGAGACCTGGCTGTCACCCTTGTTTTTCAAGTCGTTCGTACGTCAAGGGGGACTCCTGAGCATCATGTCTCACGAGCCTAAGTGGTCACGTAGCCCCTCACCTCTTAGGCTCGTCTGGTGATCCGGACGACTCAACGACGGCTGAGGCATGCGCGGGGCCGGGCCCTACTGACACAGAACACCAAGGCTTTCCCCTGCATCTTTTCCTAAGCTCTTCGCACGTCAAGGAGGACTCCTGAGCATCGCGACTCAGGAGCCTAACTGGTCATGTAGCCCCTCACCTCTTGGGCTCGTCTTGGCGATCCGGATGACCCAACGACGGCTGAGGTATGCGCGGGGCCGGGCTCTGCCGACGCAGAACAACAAAGCAAATGGAAAAGCTGAAGGAGCATAATCTAGTTATTACAAGACATATCGTTCCAAACAGATAGTTTTAAAACGCCTCCCCGAGGCATGTCGCATGATGCAAGATAAACGAGAAAAAGCAGAATCGCCTAGCCACCTCTTCAGACTTGGGCGTCACCACTGCCCGCCAGCAGAGCCTCATCGCCAGGCGCGTTGCTCGTCCCACCTGCTTCAGTCAGAGGACCAACGACCATGTACTTGCTCAGCATGGTGTCCACGAAGCTCTTCATGGCGGCAGCAGCAACAACCTGGGAGTCGGCGTCCACTGGAGTAAGGAAGGAGGAGAGGTTGAAGCTAGCATCCTGGAGATAAAGATGGATGAAGACGCACGTCAGAGCTGAGGAAGAAAGCAAGCACGCCTCACTTTCTACCACGGATGCAAACCCGTTGACAGCATCTTCGAGCACCGCCACAACTTCAGGAAGCAGAGCAGCCGGGCTCTCCCTCGGGGTCATCACCATCACCTTTCTCGAGGGATCATCTCCAAAGAGCGCCTTCTGGGCCTTGTGGAAGCATGCCTCGAGGGAAGAAAGGGTGTCGCGCTCCATGGCGGCCACCTTCTTGGCCTCGTTCAGGGCCGCGTGGGCTGCCTCCGCCTCCTCCTTCAGCTTCATCAGGCGGTCGCGCTCTCCAGCCTGCTCTATGGCCATCTTCTTCACCTCGGCGTCTTGTTTGGCAACGGCAGCTTCCTGGGCCTTCAGCTTCTCCTTGCGCTCCTGGAGTTGGCTGGCCTGGGCGACCTGCCGGTCCTGCAGAGCCTTCAGATCAGCCTCCGCCCCATGGCACCAGCCCTCAGCTTTTGTGGCCTCCTGCGGCACCAGGTCACGCGCCATGGCAGCTACCCCAAGCGCCTTATGGGCCTCCTCCACCGAACCCCAGGCCGTGCGAATAGACGCATCAGCCTTGAGCCAGCCAGAGATCACCCCCAGGCGTTCGTGCACTGAATGACGATCCGGGCCCTGAAGCTCACCCTGGAGGATGTCCAGCGCCGCCCTTGCCTCTTCTAGGGTCCCGGAGGGAGCAGGAGCACCATGACTCGGCCACGCACTGGGTAAAGGAGGAGATACCCTCGGTGCCAAGGCATAAGAAACCTCAGCCTCAGGAAGGACCGGGGGCTCCGGAGGCTGGTTGTCCTCGGCAGCCGCGGCAAGGCTGGGTGCCGGAGGAGTCAGGCATGCCGAGGGCACCGGCACCTCCTGAGAACGGGCTTCCACATCCTCCGGAGATGGCCTCACCTCTGTGGCTACGGAGGCAGCGGCACTCTTCTTCACCAGGGCTGCAGTGGCCGCTTCATCGCTTGTGGCCGTGGCAACCTCCGTACCCTCCTTCTGCTTCTTCGAGGACTGCTGCCTAATGACAGGAGAAGACGCTCAGTACCACCGCAAGAACCAACAAGCAAAGTTAAGGGAGAAACTTACTGGTCAACGAAGGCATAGCTCCTCTTCATGCTCAGCAGTGGGCGCTGGGGTGGAGCAGCCGGTGCCGAGCTCTTGGGAGAAGGAGAGCTTGTAGTTGGCGCCGCCTGGGACGGCGTCGGCGAAGGTGGGCTGCTGCCCGAAGGGATCAGCATGGACCTGCTTTTCTTCACAACCGCTTGCTTTGGCTGCTTCGAGGAGGCCACCCCAGACCTCGTGGTGACTCCTGGAGGGCGCGACACCTCCACCACCGGGGGCTCGTCGTCATCATCATCATCAGGAAGGTCGCGCAGGAGCTCCCTCCGCTCTGGGGCAGAGGATTCTTCCATAACCTCATCCTCTGTGGCCTTGGAGGATTGGCCGTCGGAGAACAAGTGCACCAAGGTAGTAGGCGGCAACGAAGACCCCGGCCGCACGAACCCGAGCTCGTCGAAGACAAGCATGGCCGCGACAACCTCCTCGGCATCATCACGGCAGTACAGCGGAAGCCAGTCCTCCGGAGGGTCGCTCGGGTCCTTCCCCGTCAGATAGAGCAGCACCTTGTTCAGCTCCTCCTCGGGAAGGGGATCTCGGCGCAGGCGGATCTTGTCATCATCACCACCAAGCTTTCACAAGGGGTGGTGGTGGGCTTGAAGTGGCGCGATGCGCTGCTTCAGGAACTCCCTAATGAGCATGGCCCTCGTCAGCTTCGTGCTCTTTAGCTCCTTGTCCATCTTCCTCAGAAATGAAGGGTCGGTGATCTTCTCAGAACGCCACCACTTCTCGGATACGGGGAATGCGGTCGGCAGCGCCAGCGAGCCCTGGTAGCTCTTGGCATCCATCAAGACCCACCTCTTCACAGCATCCTCCACCTTCTTCCCGGCGTGGGAGATTGTGTTGCCACCCCGCGCCGCGACAAAGCCGATGCACCCAACCGGATTGTCGCCGGTCTTGCGGAGATAGAAGAAATGGCGGAATAGGGCAACGGAGGGCATCACCCCCATGAATGCCTCATAGTAGAAGGAGAAAAGGGACAGAAGGAGGATGGAGTTGGCATGGATGTGGAGCGCATGGAGACCATAGTGGTGAAGGATGGTGAAGAAGAAGGGGAGAATGGAGGTACCAGCCCCGAGAAGACGTTGTGCATGAAGAAGGGGAAGAAGTTGCTGCTCGCGGGCTCTGGTGCAGTGGTGGCAACCCGGAGCGTGGTCTTATTCCACTCGTTGTTGTCGCTCACCTTCAGGAGGAGCGTGGTATGGAGCTTCTCCCCGGTCACGCAGGGCGCCAGCAGCCCTGGCTCGTACTAGGCGGAGCCAGCGGAGAAGGAAGAAGTCGTGGTCTTCTCGGCGGCCATCAAGCAGGAGATTTGGTGGAAAATCGGCAGATCTGGCGAGCTCTTCGGCTGTGGGTAGAAGGGGATCTGGAGCAAGAGAAGAAGGAGCAATGAAATCTTGGCGGCAGGCGGCACCCCTTTTTGTCAAACAGAAGCAGTTGCCGAGGCAGCATGGGGAAACGGAGTTGCCCACGTCCAATCAATCGCCACGCGTCATCAAGGCCGCAGGCGGTTAGGGCCCGCGGTGCTCCGCACTTGCCCTTTGGCTTCACCTGGAAGTCAAGTCCGAGTGTGCCTTGGGCCCGGGGGTTACTGTCGGCATCCTGGACTTGGGGGTATCCAGTCCTGCCCGCCTGTGGCCCACCGCGTGGCTTCAGCGACGGCCTGGTACGGCCCAGCTTCAACACCAACACCACAAGACCCTCACGAGGGGTCAAGCCTCGCGAGGCGGATGATGCTAAGAGCCCCGAAGGAGTTGGCCTCCTCAGGAGGGATCCTGAGGGGCGGAGAGTTATATGCAGCTACCTCATGAGGCTCAGCTGACGTGAGCCATGACGACCAAGGCCAGGCGGGCGCCAGGCGGGCGCAGAGCACAGGTTTCCTCTTTGGTGCAAGGGAGGCAAGCCACAGGCGCGGAGTCCCGAGGAATCAGCCAAAGGTTTCCACTCTGGTGCAACGAGACCAAGACCGCCATGACGGCAGGACGGAGGTCATCACCGAGCCCACCGCAACGTCACGACCAGAGGCTTTTCGCAGGCGAAGACTACTTTTTCAGGATAGACTGTACTGCTTGTCCCCTTTCAAATCTCATCGTTGTGGAATCCCTTCCCGCTCATATTTGGGAAGAGGACCAAGGCCACTATATATAGGACTTAGCCACCACCATAGAAGGGGGGAGAAAAACCAGAACAAATAGAACACCACACCAGCTCAAGAACACCTCACCTCCTAAGGCTTGTTCATCCTTTGTACTAGTTCAACCATAGCCCCTCGAGGCAATCCACCACACCACAGTGGATTAGGGTATTACACCACAATGGTGGCCCAAACCAGTATAAATCTCTGTGTCTTTGTGTCTCCGTGAGCTCGACGCGCTAGGCTAGGGAGGATCGTGAGTAGGCAGGCTGGGCAAGTTGAGATCTTTGCACGCACCCCAGAGTTCGAACCTCTCAAGGGTTGTCGGATCCCTAAATTCGACAAGGATGAAGCGGCTGGAGTCAGCGACAGAGCGGCAGTGCGCCCGTCGCGGCGCACAGATGGATGCAGTGAAGAGGCTTGTTGCTCGTGGCCTGCAGGGCCCGTGGCAGCGTTCGCAACTGGTGACGGTGGTCGGTGAGGGCAGCCGTCGCCCATAGGCGCTGTCTGAGCAACACGGGCAGTGAGGGTGGCCTGGCGCTCAGCACGAGATTGGCGCGCATTAGCCATGGAAGCGGAGGAGCAGATGTGAGTCAATCGACGGAAAGGAAGCTCCGACGCACCCCTACCTGGCATGCCAAAATAGGATGCATAAAAGATAAAGATCACATGCAATCAAAATATGTGACATGATATGACCATCATCATCTTGTGTCGAATTACGGGTTCCGCAAACCCTTGAGAGGTTTGAACTCTAGGGTGCATGCCAAGATCTCTCCATCCCCAGTCTGCCGACTCGCTAATCTCACAGACTAACGCATCGAGCTTGAAGGAAACGGGACACAACAGTTTACACAGGTTCGGGCCACCTTGCGGTGTAAAACCCTACTCCTGCTTTGTGGTGGATTTGCCTCGAGGGGCTGGGAAGAACTAGTACAGTGGGGAGCAGCCTCAGGAGGTGTGTTCTTGGGCTCAAGTGAGCTGGTGAGCTGATGAAGGTGGAATGGATCCGATCTCCTCTCCTTGGTGGTGGCTAGGTCCTATTTATAGTGGCCTTGGTCCTCTACCTGAATGTAGGCGGGAAGGGATCCCACAATGGCCAAATTTCAAGGGAGACAACAAGTACATCTTATCCTGACTAAAGTGGTCCTCACCTGCAAAAGCCTCCGGTCATGACGCTGCGGTGGGCTCGGCAATGACCTTTGTCCTGCTGTCCTGGCGGTCTCGGTCTTGTTACACGAGAATGGAAACCTTTGGTCACTTCCTTGGGACTCTGCGCCTGCTGCTTGCCTCCTTTGCACCAAAGAGGAAACTGGTACTCTGCGCCCGCTGGCGCCTGCCTAGCGCCCGCCTAGCCTTGGTCGTCATGGCTCACGTCATCCAAACCTCGCGAGGTGAGCCTTGCATAGCAATCTCCGCTCCTCAGGAGCCATCCTGAGGAGGCCCATCCCTTTGGAGGTATTGATGTCATCCGCCTTGCGAGGGTCTTGGGTTGCCGATGTCGAAACTGGGCCGTACCAGGCCGTTGGTGGAGCCACGTCGCGGGCCGCAGGAGCAAGTCTGGGTACCCCCATATCCAGAACGCCGACATCTTGTGCCTTTTATCTCCATCTCCAAAGCACTGTCATGATCTGCATTTTCACCGGTTTGACACCTTGATCTCCATCGAAGCATCGTTGTCGTCTCGCCAACTATTGCCTCTACGAATTTCACTACCGCTTAGTGATAAAGTAAAGCAATTACATGGTGATTGCATTTCATACAATAAAGCGACAACCATATGGCTCCTGCTAGTTGGCGATAACTTTGTTACAAAACATGATCATCTCATACAACAATTTATATCACATCATGTCTTGACCATATCACATCACAACATGCCATGCAAAAACAAGTTAGACGTCCTCTACTTTGTTGTTGCAAGTTTTACGTGGCTTCTACGGGCTTCTAGCAAGAACTGTTCTTACCTACGTATAAAAACCACAATGATTTTATGTCAAGCGTGTTGTTTTAACCTTCAACAAGGACCGGCCGTAATCAAACTCGATTCAACTAAAGTTGGATAAACAGACACCCGCCAGCCACCTATGTGCAAAGCACATCAGTAGAACCAGTCTCATGAACGCGGTCATGTAATGTCGGTTCGGTCCCTTCATCCAACAATACCGCCGAATCAAAGTAAGACGTTGGTGGTAAGTAGTATGCCTATTATCGCCCACAACTCTTTGTGTTCTACTCGTGCAAATCATCGACGCATAGACATGGCTCGGATGCCACTATTGGGGAACGTAGCATGCAATTTAAAAAAATTCCTACGGTCAAGCATGATCTATCTAGGAGATGCATAGAAATGAGAGGGGGAGAGTGTGTCCACGTACCCTAGTAGACCGAAAGCGGATGCGTTATGTTAACGCGGTTGATGTAGTGGAACGTCTTCACGATCCAACCGATCTAGCACCGAACATACGGCACCTCTGAGTTCAGCACACGTTCAGCTCAAAGATGTCCCTCGAACTCTTGATCCCGCAGAGGGTCGAAGGAGAGTTTCGTCAGCACGAAGGTTTGATGACGGTGTTGATGATGTGATCCGTGCAAGGCTTCGCCTAAACACTACTATGATACTATCGGAGGAGTAAATGGTGGAGGGGGCACTGCACACGGCTAAGACAATGTTGATATATCTTGGGGGTGCCCCCCTGCCCCCGTATATAAGGGAGGAGGGGAGGAGGCGGCTGGCCTAGGGGGCGCGCCAAGTGGGGGGAGTCTCACTAGGACTCCATGTCCTAGGAGGACTCCCCTTTCCTTTCCGGAGTAGGAGAAGGGGGAAGGGAGAGTGGGAGAGGGAGAAGGAAAGGGGGGACACGCCCCCCGCCCCTAGTCCGATTCGGTTTGGCTAGGGGGCGCCACCTCTTGGCCTCCTGCCTCCTCTCTCCACTAAGGCCCATGTAGGCCCAACAATATCCCGGGGGGTTCCGGTAACCTCCCGGTACTCCAAAATTTATCCAAAACTTCCCGAAACCATTCTGGTGTCTGAATGTAACCTTCCAATATATCAATCTTTACCTCTTGACCATTTCGAGACTCCTCGTCATGTCCGTGATCTCATCCGGGACTCCTAACAAACTTCGGTCACCAAAACACATAACTCATAATACATTGAATGTTAAGCGTGCGGATCCTACAGGTTCGAGAACTATGTAGACATGATCGAGACACATCTCTGATCAATAACCAATAGCGGAACCTGGATGCTCATATTGGCTTCTACATATTGTACAAAAATCTTTATCGGTCAAACCGCACAACAACATACGTTGTTCCCTTTGTCATCGGTATGATACTTGCCCGAGATTTGATCATCGGTATCATCATACCTAGTTCAATCTCGTTACCGGCAAGTCTCTTTACTTGTTCTGTAATGCTTCATACCGCAACTAACTCATTAGTCACATTGCTTGCAAGGCTTATAGTGATGAGCATTACCGAAAGGCCCAGAGATACCTCTCTGATACACGGAGTGACAAATCCTAATCTCGATCTATGCCAACCCAACAAACACCTTTGGAGACACCTATAGAGCATCTTTATAATCACCCAGTTATGTTGTGACGTTTGATAGCACACAAGGTGTTCCTCCGGTATTCGGGAGTTGCATAATCTCATAGTTAGAGGAACATGTATAAGTCATGAAGAAAGCAATAGCAATAAAACTTAACGATCATTATGCTAAGCTAACGGATGGGTCTTGTCCATCACATCATTCTCTAATGATGTGATCCCGTTCATCAAATGACAACACATGTGTATGGTCAGGAAACATAACCATCTTTGATTAACGAGCTAGTCAAGTAGAGGCGTACTAGGGACACTTTGTTTTGTCTATGTATTCACACATGTACTAAGTTTCCGATTAATGCAATTCTAGCATGAATAATAAGCATTTATCATGGTATAAGGAAATATAAAATAACAACTTTATTATTGCCTCTTGGGCATATTTCCTTCATTGACATCAATGCAGCTAAAGACATTCAAGATGACGACTTTGCTCCTAAAGACATTGGCGCTCGTACAGATGACGTAGACCTTCCTCAGCTTGAATCCAATGTGGTATCTTCGCCTGTTCAAGAGAACAGTAAGCAAGTTAGCATTAGCAATCCTCCGAGGCCAATCATTCAGGTCGATTTATGGGATGAGTAGCACCCACAGTCACCACTTCATGAAGTGATTCCCACTAATCCTCTAGCACAATTCACAACACCCGTGCTTGAGTCTCATGAATCTCCATTGGAGATCATGGAGGTCGATACAACAACTCCACAATCGTTGCCTCTTCATAGGCTTCAAAGAGGCCCAATGTAACGCCCCGGATCTGATGCGCCAGGTCTCCGCCAGTTATTCGCCGTCATTGCCATGTCATTTTCTTGCGTGTTGCATTTTATCATGTCATCATGTGCATTGCGTTGCATACGTGTTCATCTCATGCATCCGAGCATTTTCCTCGTTGTCCTTTTCGCAATCCGGCGCTCCTATGTCATCCGGCGTTCCCCTTTTCGTCTCTTGTTGTGAGTGGGTGTTAAACATTCTCGGAATGGGCCGAGCCTTGCCAAGTGGCCTTGGTATAGCACCGGTAGACTGCTTGTCAAGTTTCGTGCCATTTGGAGGTCGTCTGATACTCCAACGGTTAACCGGGTAACCGTAAAACCCCCTTCTCTTTGCAGCCCAACACCCATTCTAAAGTGGCCCAAAATCCATCTAACTCCCCTCCATGCTCTCGGTCGTTCGATCACAATCGCGTGGCTGAAAACCGCTCCTCATTTGGACTCTCCTAGCTCCCTCTACCTATAAAACTAGCCCTCCCGCGAAATTCGCGGATCAAATCCCCCGCGAAACCCTAGCCCCGCTCCTCTCGCCCGCCGGACATGTCCGATCTGGGCCGGACATGTCCGCCGCCGCCCCCTCAGCCAATCGCCTCCTGCCACCTATCCCCGCCGGCTCTCTCTCTCCCCTCGCGCCGCCGCAGCCCGCCGGGGCCCGACCGCGGCCCGCCCGGGCCAGATCTGGGCCCGCGCCCCGCGCCGGGGGAGCCCGCGCACCCCGTCGCCGAAGCCCGCGCCGCCGCCCTTCGCCTCCTCCGGCGACCCCGTCCGCCCGGAGCTCCTCGCCGCCGGCGAGCTTCCCCGCGTCGGCGGCCGCCGCCGTCCGCCGCCGGCCACCCGGCGCCGCCCCCGCGCCTCC
>NC_041393.1:290327679-290334802 GCF_002162155.2 Triticum dicoccoides | reverse complement strand
GCGCCGGCGTCCCGCCCCGCGCCGCCGCCGGCCGGGAGCGCTCCGGCCGCCGCCCCACTCGAGGACGCTCGCCCGCGCCGACCCGCCACCGACCCTGGCCGCCGCTGCCTCCTCCCGGCACGAGCCGCGCCTCCCTGTCGTCCTCATCATCGCCGGAGCTCGCGCAGCTCGCCGGAGTTCCACTCCAGCCGGATCCATCCTGCCTGGACCAGATCCACCGGGAGAAGATCCAAACGCCCTCGCCCCGGATCCCTCCGTCCCGGATATCCTCGTCCCGTTGACTTTCGGAGGTTGTTTTTTTCACCAAGTCCCAGATTTTGTCATAATCATGCCATGTTCGTCATGCCGTATCTCTGCATCCGTTGCTCCGTTTCGTGCGTGTATTATGTCAAATTGTTCGCCTCGAAGAGTACATCATTTCATTCCATTGCATAATATTCATTTGAGGTCATCTAGATGTCCGAATCATCGTTGTAAGAGTGCTTCATGATGTTTTCTGCTGTCTGTTAACAGAACGAGCTCTTTTGTCATTTTTGTCCTGATTGATGTGTGCATCCTATGAGGTTGATGCCTTCATGTGTTTTGAACTATGCTATGTCTTCTTTACAGTGGTGTATGCCATGCATTTTTGTGATCAATGTAGTGACTAGCACAAGCATGCAAACTAGGCATCGTGATGTTGCTGATTTTAGTCCCTGTTCTGCTGTTATTTTGATGCCATGTAAAATTGATGCTACAGAGAGATCCATGCATATTTTGAGATACTTCAGTAAGGGTGTTTTGAACATGTGATTATTGTCTATCCATTAATGCCCTTTGTTGCAATTATTGAGTAGTCTAGCATGTCATTTTGGTGCTCTACTTTTGCTTCAAAATGTTTCCTGGCAGATTGTTTACGTGTTATTCAATTTCGCCAAGGTTGCTATAGTTGATCCTTGCATGCTATGGACTTGTTCTTGCCTTGGTTGGTTACATAAACATGTCTTCTTGATGATGCTATGCTTATCTTGTCATGCAATGACTTGTGGTGAGTGAATCGAGCTTGTTAAGTAGTGTATATGATGTTGCTGTTTTGCTAGGCTGAATCTGTTATTTCATGATGCGATGTAAACATGTTGCTACTAATCATTCTATGCATAATCTGGAGATGTTCTATAAACATGTTTTGATCTACATGTCATCCTCTAACCATACATGCCCCTGGTTTCATTTATACCATGCTGTAGATTGTTCATATCTTGCTCCAAAGTTGCTTCATAATGCTGCTGTCAGCCGGTTTACATTAAGTTCAGTTGTTACCATGTGTTTTTCTAGTGATCCATGCACCCTATGACCTTGCTATTGCCATGCTTAGCTTCACAAATATGTCTTCTTACTGTTGGGTGCCTTGCCATGCCATATATTGCTCTGTAGTGAGTTGCACAAGCTCATCTACATGCCTTCATAATTATGTTCCTGCCATGTATGAATCTGTAATATAACTTGCTATGTTTACGTGGGTGCCATTATATTTTCTGATCCTTCTTGGCTTATGGTCAGTAAGGGACTTTTGATCTATGCTTTGAGTAGAATCATGCCATGCCTTTGTTTGCCATGATAAGTTCCTGTAACATGTTGTTTGATAGCTCTAAACATTGCATCGTGATGTTATTTTCTGCAAAGTCTGAATTGTTATAACTTGCAATCTTACCATGTGTGTTTGAGCATGTTCTAGTGATTTATGGAGATAGCTCAGTGTTCATGTTTTGTAATGCTTTACCTGTACTTCAGGCCCATGTCTTTTGTTTTCATATTGTGGTGTTGTAGCTTATTGTTTTGATGCTTGCAATATGCCTAGTTGCTGTTTTGGACAGATTGTGGCTATAACTTGTATAGAGTGTGTGTGTGTTGAACCGTTGCTCCGTTTTGAGTGTGCACTATATGAAACTTGCTTGATTTTGCATGTAGTTTCATATTATCATGTTGCATCCATGTTTTGAGAGTGTTTGCTTGAAGTTTGGGTGCATTTTGCATCAATGCCATGTTTAACTTGTTTTGCTCTCTAGGCCGTAGCTCCGAATTAAATGACTTTACATGTAACTTGACTAGGATCTCGTGTAGATCATCTTGGTGCATCTTAACTTGATGTTTAACAACTTCAACTTAAGGTTTATTCAGATCTGGACCAATTTCAAAATATGCATATGAGGACTTACCGGAATTGTTATATCTTGTTCCCGGCCTCATTTAAACTTGCCTTGATGTGTTGCTCTTGGTTGCATCATCTCTTGCCATGAGTAGCTTCATGTAGTCGTGTCATGCATCATGCTTGTTGTGCATCATGTCTTGTTCATGTGTGGTGTGTTTACTATGTTGTGTGTTTCTTTTCGATAGTTCCTGTTTCGTTGCGATTGTGAGGATTCGTTCGTCTACGCTTGGTTCGTCTTCGTGGCTTCATCTTCTTCATGGACTCGTTCTTCTTCCTAGCGGGATTTCAGGCAAGATGACCGCTACCCTGGATCTCACTACTATCATTGCTATGCTAGTTGGTTCGTTCTATCGCTTTGTTGCGCTACCTATTACCTGTTTATCAAGCCATCCCAAATTGCCATGAACCTCTAACCTTTGACACCTTTCCTATGCAAACCATTGTTTGGCTATGTTACCGCTTTGCTCAGACCCTCTTATAGCGTTGCTAGTTGCAGGTGAAGTTGAAGATTTCTCCATGGTGGACAGGATTTTGGTTGGGATATCACAATATCTCTTATATTATTAATGCATCTATATACTTGGTAAAGGGTGGAAGACTCGGCCTTTTGCCTGGTGTTTTGTTCCACTCTTGCCGCCCTAGTTTCCGTCCTACCGGTGTTATGTTCCCGGATTTTGCGTTCCTTACGTGGTCGGGTGATTTATGGGACCCCCTTGACTGTTCGCTTTGAATAAAACTCCTCCAGCAAGGCCCAACCTTGGTTTTACCATTTGCCTCACCACCACCTATCCCTTTCCCTTGGGTCGGCCAACCCGAGGGTCATCTTTATTTTAGCCCCCCCGGGCCAGTGCTTGTCTAAGTGTTGGTCCGAACCGAGCGATATCCGGTGCCCCCTGGGCAACCAGGGTCTATGCCAACCCGATGTCTTGCTCATCCGGTGTGCCCTGAGAAAGAGATATGTGCAGCTCCTATCGGGATTTGTCGGCACAGCGGGAGGCTTTGCTGGTCTTGTTTTACCATTGTCGAAATGTCTTGTAAACTGGGATTCCGAGTCTGATCGGGTCTTCCTGGGAGAAGGTCTATTCCTTCATTGATCGCGAGAGCTTGTCATGGGCTAAGTTGGGATACCCCTGCAGGGTATAATCTTTCGAAAGCCGTGCCTGCAGTTATAGGCAGATGGGAATTTGTTAATGTCCAGTTGTAGATAACTTGACACCAGATCCGAATTAAAACGCATCAACCGTGTGTGTAGCCGTGATGGTCTCTTTTCGGCGGAGTCCGGGAAGTGAACACGGTTTCTGGGTTATGTTTGACGTAAGTAGGAGTTCAGGATCACTTCTTGATCATTACTAGTTGATGACCGTTCCTTTTTCTCTCTTCTCGCTCTTATTTGCGTTGGTTAGCCACCATGTATGCTTAGTCGCTGCTGCAACCTCACCACTTTACCCCTTCATTTCCCTTTAAGCTTTGCTAGTCTTGATACCCATGGTAATGGGATTGCTGAGTCCTCGTGGCTCACAGATTACTACAACAACAGTTGCAGGTACAGGTTATGCGATGATCATGACGCGAGAGCGATGCTTGCTTGTGTTGAGTTCTTCTTCTGCTTCTTCGATAAGGGGATAGGTTCCAGGTCGGCAGCCTGGGCTAGCAGGGTGGATGTCGTTTGAGTTTCTGTTTGTGTTTCATCCGTAGTCGGATGTTGATCTTATGTATTGTGATGTTGTAACCGTGTGGCACTGTATGCCTCTTGTATGTATCCCCATGTATTATGTAATGTTGATGTAATGATATCCACCTTGCAAAAGCGTTTCAATATGCGGGTCTATCCTTGGTGGGACCTTAGAGTTCCTTTTGGATAGGGTCGCATATTGGGCGTGATAAGTTGGTATCAGAGCCTCGACCGACCATAGGAGCCCCCTTGATTGTTGGCCGTTGTTGAGTCTAGAAGAAAACTGTTTTCGGAGTCTAGTTATATCGGAGAGTAGGAATTCTTTTTACTCCTCAGCCCCTTCGTTGCTCTGGTAAGGAATCTTGATGTAGGTGTTTTGAATTACTTCTCTTCCCCTTCAAATTTTCTTTAGGATCACATAGTTGGTTTTTCCGATCATTGTTTCTCAGCTCTTTGCATCCGGTGCCTTTCTCGTCAAGTCGACTCGAGCCTCTTCATCTTTGAGTTCAATCCTCAGTTGTTTTCTTTCCCACCCGCCCTCCCTGTTTTTCTTCTTGGAACCGGAGTCCGTAATCGAGTATCCATCCTACTCGTGCGAAGTCTTTGCTTTCTTTCCTCAATGATTTCAACCGGTGTTTTCTCTTCAAGATATTCATTGTTTCCCCTTCCATGTTGCCTTTGTTTTTCCCGCCCTCCCATCCTTTTCTTACCGAAGTCTGACTCGCTCTCTCGGCCATCAATTTCATTCATGTGGAACCTCTTCAATCTTTCAACCGGTGAATTCTCGTCTCGTTCGTCATTCTTCATCCCTTTCTTTTTCCGGTGGATTCAATTAAAATTTTTCGGGTTGATCATATCTTTTCCTCGAAGTGTTTTCCCTGCTCGTTCGCCTCTCGCAAATTTATCATTCCGGAGTTCGGAAGACATCTCAAGAGATTCGTCTGTGTTCGAATTAATTCGAGGTTGTCACCTTATTCAAATATTTCAATTGTTCCGGTGCATCATCTATCTGTTCGACATCCTTTTCAACGGTGTTTTTCTCTTCAGTGGGCCCTAACCCACAGGTCTTTTTCGAGGATCTTACCTGACTCTTCTAATTCCCCGGAGTTATTTCAAATTCTTTTCTAAGTGTGACGTAAGAATGGATTTCATCAGTCAGATGCCTTTTCAAGATCGATTTCAATTCATTTCATTGTTGGCTCAACCTCTTCGCTTTTCATTCTCCCGGAGTATCTCAGTAATTTTGGTGGCGTTCATCGTCGTCATTTGAAGACCGAAGAAGAGTTTTTCCTCTCAATCTTGCATGTTCTCCCAAAGATTCGTGGTTCTAGCTTCTTTTATCCTCTCAAATTATTCCAATTGTCAGATATTCTTTTCTTATCCATCCGGAGTGTGTCAGAAGTTGATTTCTGTTTATTTTCACCGGAGGCCATCATTCCAGTTACCGTTCTCTATTTATCCTGGTGCTTCGTTCAAGTGTTCTTTAATCAGCTCATTATCTCTAAGTTCTCGTCTCTCTAAATCCCCTCTAGCTTATTGGTTCTTCTAAGTCTTCCCGGTGATTCAGGCCCTTTCATCAGTCATTTCCCAAATTCTTACGGTGGTTCGTCCAAGATTCTTTTTCCTTGTTTATCATTTTAATTCATTCGTTCTTTCAATCCTACCGGTGGTTCGTGAAGACCTTCTCAAGTTTGTGATATGTCACTTCTCAATCCTTTTTCATGAAGAATAAGTAATATGCATAATCCATTGCTTGTCATCAATTTATGTTGATGAAGGATAAGCATACAATAAATCTTATTCTTATTTCATCCAAGTGATTAATCACTTCCTTCGGAATTTGTTCTTGATGAATAAATTCTAGTTCCAAGTGTCTTCATCTTTTCTTTTCCGGAGTTCAAATTTCCTCGGCCATCTCGTCGGAAACCTCCTTCTAAATCATCGCAAGGCTCATCTTATTCTTTCATCCTTCAATTTTATCTCGTCATTCTTTTTTTACCGGAGTTCATGGTGGTTCGTCATGATTTAATTCATTCTCAAGTGTTCATCAAGATTCTTGTTGGTGGAATTCAAGTATCTTTTCTTCTCGCATCTCGAAGTGCAATTAATTCTCCGTTTCTCTTTTGAAGTGGAGTTTTGCATTTCTTCGTTCTTCTCAGATGTCCAATCATTTTGTTTGTGGCCGGTTATCACCTTATGATCTTGAGATGTTACCTATAAGACCACAACAAGTTTAATCTTTCGTTGTTGATTTTCTCAACAACTCCATTCAATCCTCCCTTCTAAGTTCTTTTCATTCAATTCTTTCAATTCTTCCGGAGGTATTGTTTTGTTCTTCTCGTCAAGTGTCATTCCATCTTGTGAAGTTCATGTTCTATCCTTTCCTTGTTCAACCGGAGTGCTGCCTAAATCCTTTTCAGCCTTATTCGTTTCTTATTTCGTTCTAACCGGAGTGATTCTTTGCTTCTTCTCTTGAGTTCTTGCTTCACCTCATCCCTTTTTCCCTTCTGTCTCGGTCCTAAGATCTCGGGACGAGATCTCTTGTTAGTGGAGGAGTGTTGTAACGCCCCGGATCCGATGCGCCAGGTGTCCGCCAGTTATTCGCCGTCATTGCCATGTCATTTGCTTCCGTGTTGCATTTTATCATGTCATCATGTGCATTGCATTGCATACGTGTTCATCTCATGCATCCGAGCATTTTCCCCGTTGTTCGTTTCGCAATCCGGCGCTCCTATGTCATCCGGCTTCCCCTTTTTGTCTCCTGTTGTGAGTGGGTGTTAAACATTCTCGGAATGGGCCGAGCCTTGCCAAATGGCCTTGGTATAGCACCGGTAGACCGCTTGTCAAGTTTCATGCCATTTGGAGGTCGTCTGATACTCCAACGGTTAACCGGGTAACCATAAAACCCCCTTCTCTTGGTAGACCAACACCCCTTCCAAAGTGGCCCAAAACCCATATAACTCCCCTCCATGCTCTCGGTCGTTCGATCACGGTCGCGTGGCCGAAAACCGCTCATCATTTGGACTCTCCTAGCTCCCTCTACCTATAAAACTAGACCTCCCGCGAAATTCGCGGATCAAATCCGCCGCGAAACCCTAGCCCCGCTCCTCTCGCCCGCCGGACATGTCCGATCTGGGCCGGACATGTCCGCGGCCGCCCCCTCAGCCAATCGCCTCCTGCCACCTGTCCCCGCCGGCTCTCTCTCTCCCCTCGCGTTGCTGCAGCCCGCCGGGGCCCGACCGCGGCCCGCCCGGGCCAGATCT
>NC_041393.1:290323876-290327026 GCF_002162155.2 Triticum dicoccoides | reverse complement strand
CCGGGAGCGCTCCGGCCGCCGCCCCGCTCAAGGGCGCTCGCCCGCGCCGACCCCGCCGCCGACCCTGACCGCCGCCGACTCCTCCCGGCACGAGCCGCGCCTCCCCGTCGTCCTCATCGTCGCCGGAGCTCGCGCAGCTCGCCGGAGTTCCACTCCGGTCGGATCCATCCTGCCTGGACCAGATCCACCGGGAGAAAATCCAAACGCCCTCGCACCGGATCCCTCCGTCCCGGATATCCTCGTCCCGTTGACTTTCGGAGGTTGTTTTTTTCACTAAGTCCCAGATTTTGTCATAATCATGCCATGTTCGTCATGCCGTATCTCTGCATCCGTAGCTCCATTTCGTGCGTGTAATATGTCAAATTGTTCACCTCGAAGAGTACATCATTTCATTCCATTGCATCATATTCATTTGAGGTCATCTAGATGTCCGAATCATTGTTGTAAGAGTGTTTCATGATGTTTTCTGCTGTCTGTTAACAGAACGAGCTCTTTTGTCATTTTTGCCATGATTGATGAGTGCATCCTATGAGGTTGATGTCTTCATGTGTTTTGAACTATGCTATGTCTTATTTACAGTGGTGTATGCCATGCATTTTTGTGATCAATGTAGTGACTAGCACAAGCATGCAAACTAGGCATCGTGATGTTGCTGATTTTAGTCCCTGTTCTGCTGTTATTTTGATGCCATGTAAAATTGATGCTACAGAGAGATCCATGCATATTTTGAGATACTTCAGTAAGGGTGTTTTAAACATGTGTTTATTGTCTATCCATTCATGCCCTTTGTTGCAATTATTGAGTAGTCTAGAATGTTATTTTGGTGCTCTACTTTTGCTTCAAAATGTTTCCTGGCAGATTGTTTACGTGTTATTCAATTTGGCCAAGGTTGCTATAGTTGATCCTTGCATGCTATGGACTTGTTCTTGCCTTGGTTGGTTACATAAACATGTCTTCTTGATGATGCTATGCTTATCTTGTCATGCAATGACTTGTGGTGAGTGAATCGAGCTTGTTAAGTAGTGTACATGATGTTGCTGTTTTGCAAAGCTGAATCTGTTATTTCGTGATGCGATGTAAACATGTTGCTACTAATCATTCTATGCATAATCTGGAGATGTTCTATAAACATGTTTTGATCTACATGTCATCCTCTAACTATACACACCCCTGGTTGCATTTATAGCTTGTTGTAGATTGTTCATATCTTGCTCCAAAGTTGCTTCATAATGTTGTTGTCAGCCTGTTTACATTAAGTTCAGTTGTTACCATGTGTTTTGCTAGTGATCCATGCACCCTATGACCTTTCTATTGCCATGCTTAGCTTCACAAATATGTCTTCTTACTGTTGGGTGCCTTGCCATGCCATTTATTGCTCTGTAGTGAGTTGCACAAGCTCATCTACATGCCTTCATAATTATGTTCCTGCCATGTATGAATCTGTAATATAACTTGCTATGTTTACGTGTGTGCCATTATATTTTCTGATCCTTCTTGGCTTATGGTCAGTAAGGGACTTTTGATCTATTCTTTGAGTAGAATCATACCATGCCTTTGTTTGCCATGATAAGTTCCTGTAACATGTTGTTTGATAGCCCTAAACATTGCATCGTGATGTTATTTTTTGCAAAGTCTGAATTGTTATAACTTGCAATCTTACCATGTGTGTTTGAGCATGTTCTAGTGATTTATGGAGATAGCTCAGTGTTCATGTTTTGTAATGCTTTACCTGTACTTCAGGCCCATGTCTTTTGTTTTCATATTGTGGTGCTATAGCTTATTGTTTTGATGCTTGCAATATGCCTAGTTGCTGTTTTGGACAGATTGTTGCTATAACTTGTATAGAGTGTGTGTGTTGAACCGTTGCTCCGTTTTGAGTGTGCTCTATATGAAACTTGCTTGATTTTGCATGTAGTTTCATATTATCATGTTGCATCCATGTTTTGAGAGTGTTTGCTTGATGTTTGGGTGCATTTTGCATCAATGCCATGTTTAACTTGTTTTGCTCATATCTTCTAGGCCGTAGCTCCGAATTAAATGACTTTATATGTAACTTGACTAGGATCTCGTGTAGATCATCTTGGTGCATCTTAACTTGATGTTTAACAACTTCAACTTAAGGTTTATTCAGATCTGGACCAATTTCAAAATATGCATATGAGGACTTACCGGAATTGTTATATGTTGTTCCCGGCCTCATTTAAACTTGCCTTGATGTGTTGCTCTTGTTTGCATCATCTCTTGCCATGAGTAGCTTCATGTAGTCGTGTCATGCATCATGCTTGTTGTGCATCATGTCTTGTTCATGTGTGGTGTGTTTATTATGTTGTGTGTTTCTTTTCGATAGTTCTTGTTTCGTTGCGATCGTGAGGATTCGTTCGTCTACGCTTGGTTCGTCTTCGTGGCTTCATCTTCTTCATGGACTCGTTCTTCTTCCTAGCGGGATTTCAGGCAAGATGACCGCTACCCTGGATCTCACTACTATCATTACTATGCTAGTTGCTTCGTTCTATCGCTTTGCTGCGCTACCTATTACCTGTTTATCAAGCCATCCCAAATTGCCATGAACCTCTAACCTTTGACACCTTTCCTATGCAAACCACTGTTTGGCTATGTTACCGCTTTGCTCAGCCCCTCTTATAGCGTTGCTAGTTGCAGGTGAAGTTGAAGATTTCTCCATGGTGGACAGGATTTTGGTTGGGATATCACAATATCTCTTATATTATTAATGCATCTATATACTTGGTAAAGGGTGGAAGACTCGGCCTTTTGCCTGGTGTTTTGTTCCACTCTTGCCGCCCTAGTTTCCGTCATACCGGTGTTATGTTCCCGGATTTTGCGTTCCTTACGCGGTCGGGTGATTTATGGGACCCCCTTGACAATTCGCTTTGAATAAAACTCCTCCAGCAAGGCCCAACCTTGGTTTTACCATTTGCCTCACCACCACCTATCCCTTTCCCTTGGGTCGGCCAACCCGAGGGTCATCTTTATTTTAGCCCCCCCGGGCCAGTGCTTGTCTAAGTGTTGGTCCGAACCGAGCCGCCTGCGGGGCCACCTCGGGGAAACTTGAGGGCTGGTTTTACTCGTAGCCTGTCTCATCCGGTGTTGCCCTGAGAACGAGATATGTGCAGCTCCTATCGGGATTGTCGG
>NC_041393.1:290305539-290323806 GCF_002162155.2 Triticum dicoccoides | reverse complement strand
CAGTGCTTGTCTAAGTGTTGGTCCGAACCGAGCGATGTCTGGCGCCCCCTGGGCAACCAGGGTCTATGCCAACCCGACGTCTTGCTCATCCGGTGTGCCCTGAGAACGAGATATGTGCAGCTCCCATCGGGATTTGTCGGCACAGCGGGAGGCTTCGCTGGTCTTGTTTTACCATTGTCGAAATGTCTTGTAAACCGGGATTCCGAGTCTGATCGGGTCTTCATGGGAGAAGGTCTATTCCTTCATTGATCGCGAGAGCTTGTCATGGGCTAAGTTGGGACACCCCTGCAGGGTATAATCTTTCGAAAGCCGTGCCTGTGGTTATAGGCAGATGGGAATTTGTTAATGTCCGGTTGTAGATAACTTGACACCAGATCTGAATTAAAACGCATCAACCGTGTGTGTAGCCGTGATGGTCTCTTTTCGGCGGAGTCCGGGAAGTGAACACGGTTTCTGGGTTATGTTTGACGTAAGTAGGAGTTCAGGATCACTTCTTGATCATTACTAGTTGACGACCATTCCTTTTGCTCTCTTCTCGCTCTTATTTGCGTTGGTTAGCCACCATATATGCTTAGTCGCTACTGCAACCTCACCACTTTACCCCTTCCTTTCCCTTTAAGCTTTGCTAGTCTTGATACCCATGGTAATGGGATTGCTGAGTCCTCGTGGCTCACAGATTACTACAACAACAGTTGCAGGTACAGGTTATGCGATGATCATGACGCGAGAGCGATGCTTGCTTGCGTTGAGTTCTTCTTCTGCTTCTTCGATCAGGGGATAGGTTCCAGGTTGGCAGCCTGGGCTAGCAGGGTGGATGTTGTTTGAGTTTCTGTTTGTGTTTCATCCGTAGTCGGATGTTGATCTTATGTATTGTGATGTTGTAACCGTGTGGCACTGTATGCCTCTTGTATGTATCCCCATGTATTATGTAATGTTGATGTAATGAGATCCACCTTGCAAAAGCGTTTCAATATGCGGGTCTATCCTTGGTGGGACCTTCGAGTTCCTTTTGGATAGGGTCGCATATTGGGCGTGACACCCAAGGCCCTCCACCTCCATGACAAGTATTCCTGAAGAGGAAACACATGTTGATACCTCTGTTTCTCCTGAGGTCACTCCTAAAGTCACTCCCCAAGCCACGAAAGAGCTTGAAGCTAAACAAGCTGAAGACATCTCAGCTGCAACAGCCAAAGATAGACAGGTTGCAAAGTCTAAAGCCACTGCTGCTGAAGCTCATGGAGCTGAAGCTAATACCAGTCCTGCCATGTCACCTGATGGAGCCCTAGTCAGTGCATTAGTCCCAGCTGAAGATCAAGCAAATGATAGCGTTGTGTTGGCTGATGATCAAACTGGCCCCGTTGTTTAACAAGTTCGGGTCAGATGGCCAAGGCTTCGCATGCCTGAGTTCCCTAGTCCTTAGTTCGAGTGCAACGTCAACAATAGGCAGATTATCCTCAAGCCTGAATCATGTCTACCTCGTCTTCGTGGAGCTAGTCCAGTTGATCGGCTTCAATTTAGTGTGCTTGGCTTCAAGGATCATAACACGTTCTTTGATTCTGACAAGAATCCATACAACAAGCCTCGCATCACCTCTGATTGCTTCTGGAGTCAGCTTTAGCACACCTATTACATTAGTGTGCTATATGGACAAGACCGGTTTTTTCCTCAAATGTGTCTCAGCCTTGAAGCCATGGAAGGGATTCCTTGTTTTGATCAGGCCATTGAATGTCTTCGAGATGTAGGACTATTGCCCTTTGTCGTCGACAAGGAACACCGGAACGAGGAGCTAATAATCCAATTATTTGCAACTCTCCATATCTCTGGTTATTGCAAAGACCCAAAGACATGGGTTCTCGAGTGGATGACTGACGACATGCATCTCAAAGCGCTGATTCATGAGATTCTGGATGTAACACCTTTTCTTGCACCAGTGGTGATTTTCATCCCAATTCTGCAGCATATGATGAAGCCACAAAGATCATTTTCCATGTACAAGAGCCAAATATGACTGAAATGCTCACAATGATGAAGCCAATGCCTCCTGAAGCTGATTGCCCCACAGACTTCTTTATTGATGATCTTGAGTACTTGCCAAAAACGGTCTATAATATTCTTTGTCATACTCTATGGCCAGTCAAAGGGCATGCTTCCATATACAAGCTTCTTGGTGCACAGAAGACTATGTTCTACAATGTTGTGAATGGCATCAAGTTTAATCTTCAAGACTTCTTCGTGCATCAATTGCTACTTCTAGCATGGATCTTTTTGAGCAAAAGGAATATGCTCCATGGATTATGCATCTCATCAAGCACCGCTCAAACATCAACTTCAAGCCTTCATGCATAGACCACAATGTTTATCTTCCCGAAGTTGAAGTCATTCATGAAGTCATTTACCCTGATCCTGCCAAAGCTTCAGCTACTGATGATGCTGCTGCACACCAAAGTTTTTCGAACCATCTTGAAGCTATTCACATTCCAAATGCTGCCACTCAAGATCGTGTGCCTGGTCAATTTTTCCTGCCTCGTGATACTACAACTGAAGCTACTACGGGCACTATGCCTCAAAGGCGTCAGAAGCACACGTGCACTATGATAGATAGAAAACTTCTAGTTTCTCTTTATCGAAAGCAAGATAGGCATCATGAATGGTCAAGAGTGTTATTGCTGATATCAATCACATTCGCAATTTGGCTACCAAGAATGTGTTTGTTACTCATGAGATTTGCAAGCGTTCTTGGAAGACATTGACACTCTTGGCTTCTAAAGATGATCTTGAAGCTGATGCTCTCTCTGAGAAGTAGTTTTTCTCCACACCACCTGTGAATGCTAAACTATGTGAGATGCCCTCCATTGAAGCTTCTGACTACTCCTGTTCTGCTCCAACTCTTCATGCTCATGTCATTGATGATGGAGAGGATGTGACTTCACCAATTTCACATATACTCCATCAAGATTCTACGCCAGGCCCTTCTTCTCCGCCCAACACCAACGTCGACCCGGCTGCAACAATATCTTCACCACCTCCCGGGAATGTTTAGACACTCTATGTCTTCAAACCTTTTTGGTCATTTGATGACAAAGGAGGAGAAGCATATGGGTCGATAGTCTTCAAGTGAGCATATTGGGCTGGGCTTGCTACATTTTGTTTAAGTTTGCAACTCTTGTTCTGTTCATTTCATGTTTGGGGTTGTAAACTTAAGTCCTACTGCGTCAAGATTTCCGCTTTAGGCCCTTCTTCTCCACCCAACACCAACGTCGACCTGGCTGCAACAATATCTTCACCACCTCCCGGGCACGTTTAGACACTCTGTGTCTTCAAACCTTTTTGGTCATTTGATGATAAAGGAGGAGAAGTGTATGCGTTGATAGTATTCAAGCGAGCATATTGGGCTGGGATTGCTACATTTTGTTAAGTTTGTAACTCTTGTTATATGCATTTGATGTTTTGGGTTGTAAACTTAAGTCACGATGGACGTCTGCTACATTCGCTACATTGCCTCTTTTGTGCTCTGTTTTAATTTGATCTTATGCACATGAAGTCATTCTGTAGACACCCATTTTCCATTGTGCATTACATTATCTTCAAAGTATTCCTTGTACGCACTATGCTTTGACTTCATGAGAAAGAGGGAGATCACCACAAAGTGAAACCTGCCATGTGCATTTGCATTCCATAGCAAATTACTTGTATGCACATCTTCAGGGGGAGCCCCTTCAACTTCATGGAGCCAAACACCTTGTTCCTTAACTTTCACATACTATTATCCCAGTTTAAAACTTTAACCAGTTTGTCATCAATCACCAAAAGGGGGAGATTGTAAGTGCATCTAGTGCCACCCTTTGTTGGTTTTGGAGTATTGACGACAAACTTGGTTAACAGACTAATGTGTTTGTGATATTCACAGGAGAACACAGGTAGAAGTCCCTGGAGATTCCGTTTTTCCCATCAAAGATGGCCCCTAAAAATGTATGAAGACATTGAAGATGATGGTAGTACACGAAGACATTCGATTGAAAACAATTGAGCTCGAAGACATAGTATTTAGGTAGTTTCATTTTCTTATTTATTGATTCATAGGAACCATCGTACTGTTAAGTGGGGTCGAGGTAAACAAAGTCAAAAACTGACATGATGCTCAACCTAAAATACTATGTCTTCTAGTGAAGACAATGAGAGCAAATCTCTTCGAGAGTTGGTTGAGTTAGCTTTATTTGGAGCTCAAGTAAACTTGTCGTGTGTGTTTGAAATCCAACCGTTGGACACATGTCAGCTGGCCACTAACTAGGGTCATTTCGGTCATATCATGTCGGGTTGCCTCCTATAAATAGCCCACCCCCTCCACCATAAAGTGGTTGGCTGCTCTGAGTTATTGTGCGACTTTTGTCGTTTGAGAACAACCCACCTCCGAAGTCTTTGAGAGAGAATTCCTGCGAGGAAAAACCCAAACACCCAGAGCACAAAGTGATTGAGCATCACTAAAGCCTTTCTATTACGCGTGAACTAAAGACTTGTTACACTTGAAGACTGTGATCTACCAGTCGGTTAGGCGTCACGTTCTAAGCATCCAAGAGCAATTGTGGACAAAGTCTGTGAAGGTTTGGAAGTCTACCTTGAAGACTTGCCTGAGTGATTGGGCAAGATTTGCAAATCTTAGCTCAAGGGGAATAAGGTGGAGACCATGTCTTTTGAGTTCAATCTCAGCCTCCCTAACTAGACATACAGTTATCACAGTAGTTGGAACTAGTCAAACAAATCACGTGTCCCCTCCGAGCAACTAGTTAAATCACTTCACTCACTTACTTACTATTTAGTTTCGTGAAGCCTTTGCTTGCTCATTCTGTTTGAAGACAATGTGTGAAGACTATCCCTCTGATTACATCTTTGTATTCACACTATCTACTTCAGTTGTTCTGTACTGCCCAGTTTGCTGTCTGTCTTCGTCTCTCACTTCAATTGTGTTGATATGCCAGCATGCCTAGTGTAGTTTATCTTCTCTTATATTCTGTTTAGTTACTGTTTTGCTTTCGTGTCTTTGACAACATTGTCTGTTTCAAAGACAATCATTAATATCGCCTACTCACCCGTCCCCTACTCGATAAATAGCCCTTTTACTTTTAATCTGGCAATGTTAGCAAAACCGAGCTACATGATGATTACTCACTCGGACACTTTATGTGGCACGGTTCTGAGAGTGATGTACTTTTTGGATGGAAACATTTTAAAGGCGGGTCCAAAGAAGGTTCCTCTTTACCTGGCAAAGTATCTTTGCCAGTCTTCAAGCTTTGAGAAAGGGGCACATTTGGGGTGTTGCTTGTCAGAATCAGGGCTCCGCGGAACCCGGGAATGGTTCAAACTCTAGGGTGCGCATGAAGAACTTCGCTAAGCCTCTACTTTCCGTTCACTATCTCACGGCGATGCTCCATCATGCTCGATCAAGAAGGGAGAGGAATGGGACATCGAGATTTACCCAGGTTCGGGCCACCTGTGTAAAACCCTACTCCTGCTTTGTGGTGGATTGCATCGCGAGGAGGATGAGTATGAGATTACAAGGGAGAACTGCCTTGGGAGGGCCCAAGGATCGATCAAATCCCTCTCTACGGTGGAGACTAACCTATATTTATACTGCCCCCGGTCCTCTTCTTCCAAGTATTTAGGCGGGAAGGGATACTACAACGACCAAATTCGAAGGGGGCAGAAGTATGATGTCTACTACACAACTTTATTCTTGTAGACTCGTGTTGGGCCTCCAAGCGCAGAGTTTTTTAGGACAGTAGCAATTTTCCCTCAAGTGGATGACCTAAGGTTTATCAATCCGTGGGAGGCGTAGGATAAAGATAGTGTCTCTCAAGCAACCATGCAATCAAATACAAGAAATCTCTTGTGTCCCCAACACACCCAATAGAATGGCAAATTGTTTATGTGCACTAGTTCGGCGAAGAGATGGTGATAAAAGTGTAGTATGGATAGTAGATATGAGTTTTTGTAGTGCGGACAATAAAAAAAGCAAGGTAGTAAATGGTAAAACAGAGCACAAACAGTATTGCAATGATGTAAAATGAGGCCTAGGGTGCATACTTTCACTAGTGTAATCTCTCAACAATGCTAACATAGTTGGATCATATGATTATCCCTCAAAGTGCAATAACGAATCACTCCCGAGTCCCTACTAGCAGAGAATAAAAGATAGAAATTGTTTGTAGGGTATGAAACCACCTCAAAGCTATTCTTTCCGATCAATCTATCCTAGAGTTCGTACTACAATAATAGCAAGCTATTCTTTACAATCGATCTAATCAAGAGTTCATACTAAAATAACACCATATGATACATATCAACCAACTCTAATGTCACCTAGATACCCCAATGTCACCACGCGTACTCGTGAGTTAATTATATGATATTTATCAAACAATTTCAGATTCATAATACTTAATCCACATAAAGAACTACAAGGAGACCCCAAAGTTTCTATCAGAAAAAAGATAATAAAAACGTGCATCAACCCCTACGCATAGATTACCCCAAAGTCACCTTTGGAATTCGCAAGTTGAGTGTCATAACATACATCAAGTAAATCAATATGATACCCCATTGTCACCTCAAGTACTCATACCGCAAGACATACATCATGTGTTCTCAAATCTGAACATTCAATCCGACATGAAAAAACTTCAAAGGGCAAAGATTCAGTTCATCACAACAAGAGTAGAGAGGGGAGAAACATCATATGATCCATCTATGCTAACAAAGCGCATGATATATCAAGATCATGACATCTCAAGATCACGAGAGAGAGAGAGAGAGAGAGAGAGAGAGAGAGAAAGAAAGATTAGACACATAGCTACTGGTACAAACCCTTAGCCCCGATGGTGGACTACTCCCTCCTCATCGTGGTGGCCGCCGGGATGATGAAGATGGCCACCGGTGATGATATCCCCCTCCGGCAGGGTGCCGGAACGGGCTCCCGATTGGTTTTCGCTGGCTACAGAGGCTTACAATGGTGGAACTTCCGATCTAGGGTCTCCGTGAGGGTTTTTGGAAGGGCAAAGAGGGGGTTCGGGAGGCCACTGAGGTGGGCACAACCCACCGGGGCGCGCCTGGGGGCCCAGGTGCGCCCTAGTGGGTTGTGCCCCCCTCGGGGCACCCCCCCCCCCAGGTGCTGCTCTGGCCCATTGGTAGTCTTCTGGTCCATAAAAAGTTTCGTGGTGTTTGGAGAACTTTCATTTCTGCACAAAAAACAACACCACGGTAGTTCTGCTGAAAACAGCGTCAGTCCGGGTTAGTTTCATGCAAATCATACCAAAACCATATAAAATTATTGTAAACATGGCTTGAATACTTCATAAATTATAGATATGTTGGAGACGTATCAGCATCCCCAAGCTTAATTCCTACATGTCCTCGAGTAGGTAAATGATAAAAGAAATAATTTATGAAGTGTGAATGCTAGCAATGTGCACAAGTTTGATCAATGAAAATTTCAATCACTTTTCCTAGCATCATGTCATGCCCAATATGCAACCCTATCCTAAAGGAACTCGAAGGTCCCACCAAGGATAGAAGCGCATATTGGAGACGCTTTGCAAGGTGGATATCATTACATCGTACCATTACATAATAGTTGGGGATACATACAAGAGGCATACAATGTCACATGAATACAAACAACATCATACACAAGAGCAACATCCGACTACGGATGAAACACAAACACAAACTCAAATGACATTCACCCTGCTATCCCAGGCTGCCGACCTGGAACCTATCCCCTGATCAAAGAAGAAGCAGAAGAAGAACTCCAAAACAAGAAAGCATCGCTCTCACGTCATGATCATCGCATTACCTGTACCTGCAACTATTGTAGTAGTAATCTGTGAGCCACGGGGACTCAGCAATCCCATTACCATGGGTATCAACACTAGCAAAACTTAATGGGTAAGGAATGGATAAGTGGTGAGGTTGCAGCAAGCGACTAAGCAATGTATGGTGGCTAACTTACGAGTACAAGAATAAGATGAGAAGCTACGCAAACGGTCACGAACTAGTAATGACCACTAAGTGATCCTAAACTACTTACGTTCAAACATAACCCAACCGCGTTCTCTTCTCGAACTCACCAGAAAAGAGACCATCACGGTTAAGCACGCGATTGGTTTATTTTAATTCGAATCTGGTGTCAAGTTTTCTACAACCGGACATTAAAAATTCCCATCTGCCACATAACCGCGGGCATGACTCTCGAAAGTTTAAACCCTGCAGGGGTGTCCCAACTTAGTCCATTATAAGCTCACGATCCACGGAGACAATCCTCCATTGCAGGACATCCGATCAGACTGGGGATCCCGATGCACAAGACATTTCGACAATGGTAAAACTAATCCAGCAAAGCCTCCCGGTGTGTCGACACCCTGATAGTAGCCGCGTGTATCTAGTCTCAGGACACGTCCGGATGGGAAAGCCTACGAGTAAAACCAGATCCTCAGGTTGCCCCGTGGTGGCCCCGCAGTCTACCCGTTTGGGACCAACACCATCAGCGTTGGCCCTGCCCTGTATGTAGAAAAATCCTCGGGTTCATGACGCCCTATGCCAATTAATTTTTTAGTTCAAGTATTATTATGGCAAATGTAAAACCAATGTTGGGCATTGCTGGAAGAGTTTTATTCAAAGCGAACTGTCAAGAGGGTCCCATACCCCTCACCGTGTTAGGGACGCAAAATCAAGGAACATAACATCGGTATGACGGAAACTAGGGCGGCAAGAGTGAAACAAAACACCAGGCATAAGGTCGAGCCTTCCACCCTTTACCAAGTATATATATGCATTAATTAAATAAGAGATATTGTGATATCCCAAAATAATCATGTTCCAACATGGAGCAATATTCAACTTCACCTGTAACTAACAATGCTATAAGAGGGGCTGAGAAAAAGCGGTAACATAGCCAAACAACGATTTGCTAGGAAGGGTGAAAAGGTTAGAGGCTGACAGGGCAATTTGGGAGGCTTGATAAACAAGTGGTAGGAAGCGCGACATAGCGATAGCATCGAGACAACTAGCATAACAATGATAGTAGCAAGATCCAGGGTAACGGTCATCTTGCCTGAGATCCTGCTAGGAAGAAGAACGAGTCCATGAAGAAGACGAACGTGCGTAGTTGAACGAATCCTCACGATCGCAACATAACCGGAACTATCGAGAAGAAGCACAACCAGAAAGAAGCAAACAACATGGTAAACACCCAAGCATAAACATGACATGATGCACAAATAAGTATGATGCATGTCTGGTTTAAATGTGCATAGCATGGCAAAGTGAAACAAACAACCCTACAATTTAAGTGGAGCTCAATATGCAACGGAACGCTACATTCAATTATTTAGTTCTTTCTCGTTTATGTACCCAACAATATTAAATGTTGTTAAACATGGCAAAGATAAAGCATAAGTAAACTACACATTTTTAGGCAATTTAAATGAGGCCGGAAATAACAAACAACAATTCCGGAAAATCTCCATATGCATATTTTGAATTTAATGCAAACAACAATTTTAAACATTTTACATGTTGTTATCATGGTGCGGATGACATATACAAGTTTTATGCAATTTTTATGAAAATGTGGACATGAAGATGATAAGGAGCACTTGGTCACCATGGCAGAAAGGATTGGGTGCCACGGCAACAAAAACGGAAACGATGCCATGGCAACATTCCGGTTCTGATAACTCATTGAGCGACCGGCGCAAACGAAGATGTGGATGTGCGGAACATGCAAAAGATGGTGGGGTGATCCTGGATACCGGGTTCCCACGTGTCGACGGCATGGCAACCGAGGAGGAACGTGCAATGATAACTCGGACACGGTTTGAACATGAGCATCTCATACAACATGCATCGCAAACATTCGTTCTCGAAAGGTCATCTTGGCGGTTATACCTTCGAAGCGTGCATTTTCGGGGCGGAACAAATTCGTTGAGGGAATTAGACATTCTCGCGATATAGAGGAAGTAGTGGTACACGACAACGGTAGAGGTACTCACGATTTTGGCGACGGTAGTCATACACGGTTCATAGACGTTCGAGTCATCGGTAGAGGTACTTGTCACATCATCGGGCGTAGTCGACCTTGGCATATCCGTGCGTAGGGGTACTTGCCAAAATCCATAGGAACAGTAGTGGTACATGGTCTTCGCTTTGTAGTCAGACTTGGCGAATCCATGTAGTGGTACTTGTCGGTCTCGGTCAGGGCATTCCTGGTCTTGAGGAGGTCCCCGAAAGATAGCTTGGCGTCCACGGGGACATGGAGCTGCGGTCTTGGCGTCGAGCAGGGGATAGAAGGCCAACGAGGGTTGCATGTAAGAGTGCTGCAAGAGAGGCCGGAGTTGGGCGGACGGCAAACCCGTTCCCGGCAGCGGTGCAGGAAGCCGGCGGTGGCTTGAGGCGTCGGGCAGGTCAAAAAGCGGTCAGGCGATGTAGGACGAGCATGTGCGTGAAGCAGAGGGATCCCGGCGCGCCTTAGGTGAAGCAGAGGCAGCGGCGACGAGGCTCGAGCGGCTTGGCCCTTAAGCAAGGCGGGGAGGCGAGGGAGGCTGGAGTTATGGGCGTTGGAGGCGGGGCCGCTCGATGCTACCTGGTCGAGGACGAAGCCGGAGAAGTAGGGGCGAAGCTGGGAAGAAGCGACTGCAGCAGGAGCTTGGGGTCGGGTTGGCCATGGTGTGGAGGATGAACCAGGTGGCCTCGGCGAGGAGGCGCGAAGGCAGGGCCGACGGGAGCAGCAGCTCGAACGGCGAGGCGCGGCTATGGAAGGAGCCTAGACGCGAGGGATGGTGGCAGCAGGGTCGCGCGCGAGGTGGTTCTCCTGTGGGTGGCGGCGCACAGGAGATCGGCAGGGAGGCATGGGCGAGGTGGATCGGGAGGAGCCGGGATCTGTTCCTCTCAATCGGCGCAAGCAGGGGAACGAGAGAGAGGGGGTCGAGCGAGAGACAAGGAGGGGATCGGGGCTAGGGTTTAGGTGCGGCTGGGCCTGGTGGGCCGATGTTGTGGGCTAGGCCAAGCTACAGTAGCTGGGAGGTCCAGTTGGGATGGCTCTCTTCTCTCTCTCTCTCCAATTTTTCTTTAATAGAAAAGAATTTGAGAGAAGAAAAGAAAGAGAGGGTTAGGGAAAGAATTTGCGCATGCGGATGATTTCCCCGGACTCATAAAAATGAGCTTGAACCAGGAAAAATAGAAGTGGCGCGATCGGAAGGTATAAATTCAAATGCATTTGAATTTAACTCAACTGGTTTGAACAAGGAGTAGGAATCCAAAGTTTTCAAAAATGTTGAACATTTAGGAAGAGCCTCGATAAAACGATAAAAGAATATGAGGACAAGTTGGAGACCAAGAATTGAGATAACAAAGGCATTGGGATTTATTTGCAAGTGTGTCAAAGGTAATTCCACATCAATGGAATATTTTATAATAGCTCCCTAATATTGGGAGGATAAGTTATAAAGAGAAGTCGCCCTTCCCTCACTTTAAATGGATTGAAGATCCATGCAATTTATTTAGCTAGGTTTTAAAAGGGGGGCAAGATGACATGATGCAATGCACATGATGCAAAGATGAATGCAACGAACAAAACAAATCACACGACGAATCTCGAAATCCATGGAAGGCATCTGGAGCGCCGGTCTTGGGGCGTCACAATCATAACAACAATTATTTCTTATAAAACTTCTCATGTTATAGTAGCAACCAATTCACATGTTAAGGTTCAAACAATGAATTCTCTTGAAACTCAACAACCTATGTTCGCAGTCACCAAGCAATTGTAATTCAACTTATTCAACAAAGTCTAAGTAAGAGCTCCACATATAGTCTTCTATGATTGCTAGAACTCACCGCATACACATGAGCAAAACGTTTCAACCGGACACATAGAAAGATACGGGCTTATAATTTCGGCTCCCAGCGTATTCACCTCAAGGGTGATGTCAACAATAATAAATCATGCTACCCATATCCAACTGGATATATGTGCCTAGATCTTTCCTTACCACATGATGCTTGCCAAAGGAGAAAAATAAAAGGAATAGAGAGAAAAACTTTGACTCTTGCATGAAAGTAAATAAAAGTAAAAGATAGGCCCTTCGCAGAGGAAAGCAGAGGTTGCCATGCGCTTATTTGTTTGTATGCTCAACCCCGTAGTGCAAAAGAACGTCACGTTATATTGCCCCTTATGATAGCAATCTTTATTATGCAGTCTATTGCTTTTATTCTTTGCCATCACAAGTTCGTACAACGCTCAATTTTCTCCTACACTAAATGTCTAACACTTCTAGAAGCAATTTTTATTGCCTTATTGCACCAATGACAACTTACTTGAAGGTCTTGCTCAATCCTTAGGTAGGTATGATGGACTCTTGAAAATAAGATTTGGGTTTAAGGGTTTTTGGATGCACAAGTAGTATCTCTACTTGGTGCGGAATTTTTGGCTAGCAAAGATAGGGGGCAAGAACCACATGTTGAAGGATCTATGACAATATAACTTCTATGTGAATATGAACAAACATAAATCATTACGTTGTCTTCCTTGTCCAACGTCAACAATTTTGACATATAATATTTTGATGGGGGCTCACAATCACAAAATATTTCCAAGATAGTGTATTTGCATGTGAAAGTTCTCTTCCTCCTACTAATCATTCATGAATTGCTTGTATGACCAATATTGTGATTATCAAGCTTCAAAAGATTTCACTTTCTAAACCCAATGTGAAGCTACCACTAGGCATGATATGAACATACAATTTGAATTTCATGATATTCAATTCATTCAACAATTTATTCATAGGATATAAGTGAAGCACAAGAGTAAATGACAAGCTACTCAAAAAAGATATAAGTGAAGGTCAAGCGAGTAGTTAAGTAAATAGGTAGCTAATTGTGGACTCTCTCTTATTTAAAAACTTTCAGATCTAAGTATTTTATTAAAATAGCAAGCAAAACAAAATAAAATGGCATTCCAAGAATAGCACAACTCATGTGAAGAAGCAAAAACTTAGGCTCAACTGATACTAACCGATAATTGTTGAAGAAGAAAGGTGGGATGCCTACCGGGGCATCCCCAAGCTTAGATGCTTGATACTTATTGAAATATAAATTTGGGACGCCTTGGGCATCCCCAAGCTTGAGATTGTGTGTCTCCTTAATTCCTCTCATATCACGGTTTCCCTAAATCTCAAAAACTTCATCCACACAAAACTCAACAAGAACTCGTGAGATAAGTTAGTATAAACCAATGCAAAAACCTTATCATTCTCTACTGTAGCAAACCACAAAAATTATTATTCAGCATTGCATACTAAATGCCTCTACATATTTAATACACATATCCTCAAATAGAATCATTAAACAAACAAACATATGCAAACAATGCAAACATAGCAGCAATATGCCAAAACAGTACAGTCCTAAAGAATGCAAGAGTATCAATACTTATTAAACTCCAAAGATTATGAAAATCTACCACCCTGTAGAAAATTTATCAGAGCTTATTTTGCAAAAAAGTTTCAACATTTTATCACATTCTGACTTTTCTAGGGAATTTTTGCAACAGTGGTAAACTTTCTTTTTTTCAAACAGCAACAAGAATACTTGCAAAATAAGCATGGCAAAGGCTATCATTGCCACTTTTATTGAAATAAAATATGCAAAACATTATTATAAATAAAAGCAATCAAATCCTAACAAAATCAATTGACGTTCCAAGCAAAACACGTATCATGTGACGAATGAAAACATAGCTCCAAGTCAGGTTACCGATAATGTTGGAGACGAAAGAGGGGATGCCTTCCGGGGCATCCCCAAGCTTAGTTGCTTGGATATTCCTTGGACATCCCCAATCTTAGTGTTTTGTCACTCCTTATTCTCCTCATATCGACATCTCACCCAAAACTTGAAAACTTCAATCACACAAAACTTAACGGAACTTTGTGAGATAGGTTAGTATGATAAAGAGCAAAACATTTCACTTTTGGTACTGTCAAATACAAGATTCATAATTGTTTCCACACAATGAATACGTGTAGCATATCATTTCTACAATTTATATTGAGCAATATAAGCCATAGAAACTAGAAAACAAGCAAACTATGCATTGAAAACGGAATCTATCAAAAACAGAACAGTCTATAGTAATCTGTACTCAAACCATACTTCTGCTATTCCAAAAATTATGAAAAAATTAGGACCACGTGAGAAATTTTTATAGTAATCTTTTGCAAAAATAATCAACTCAAGAGCACTCTTCTGTTAAAAATGAGAGTTATTTTCGTGAGCGCAAAAGTTTCTGTTTTTCAGCAAGATCAAATCAACTATCACCCAACATGATCCCAAAGGCTTTACTTGGCAATTTATTGAAACAAAGACAATAAAACATGATTACTACAGTAGCATAATCATGTGAACACACAAAAACAATAGGTAAAAGTGTTGGGTTGTCTCCCAACAAGCGCTTTTCTTTAATGCCTTTTAGCTAGGCATGATGAGTTCAATGATGCTCGCATAAAAGATAAGGATTGAAACATAACAAGAGCATCATGAATCATAAGTTCCTCTCTCATAATAATTTTCAGTAGCATCATGAATGGATTCATCCATATAACCATCACATAAAGCATTCTTTTCATGATCCAAAAGCATAGAAGATTTATCACTCTTTATGGCATACATGTCATCATAATAATCATCATAAGTAGCAACTTTGTTCTCATCATAGTCAATTGAAACCTCTTCCAAAATAATGGATGTATCAATAAATAAAGTCATAACCTCTCCAAATCCACTTTCATAAATATTGTAATAAGATTCAACACCCTCTAAAATAGTGGGATCACTACTACCTAGAGTTGACACTCTTCCAAACCCACTTTCATCATTGTAATCATCATAAATAGGAGGCATGATATCATCATAATAAATTTTCTTATCAAAAGTAGAAGGAACCAAAGGATCATATTCATTATGCAAAGCATCCCCAAGCTTGGGACAAGCATTATTTTTAGCAAATAAATCTTCAAACATTTCATACTCATCAAACATAGCATCCCCAAGCTTGTGGCTTTGCATGTCATCATAATCATTCTTATCAATAGCATGAATGGCACCAATTGTATAGCAAACATTATTATCATATTCTTCCAAGCAAGTGCCAAAAAGATTTTCAAGATCATAAAAGACATCATTTTCTTCCCAAGCATAATCATTACAACAAGTATTAGGCATCACAAAATCATACTCAATATCATAATCCACCATAAACATATTTGATTCACTTTCATAAGGCACAATGGTGATAGGCGCAATATTACCTGGGAGAGTTACCTTTTTACCTCTACCTTTTCTTCTTTTATTTTTCTTCTGCACCACCTCATGTGTGTTTAATCAATTTTTTCCAGCTTCTTGTTGAAGAGATTGATTGGATAGGAAGCTCCTCCTCGTTACCTGATTCATCATAAGAAACACTAGGAGGGTATTGGGAAATATTTTCCCTTTCATTAGTACTCTCTTCATACTCTATTTGTTTTCTTGTCTTTAGATAGTTGGCAATGTAAGGATTCTCAATGCAATTTTCCGCACAAAACATATAAATTTCCTCTAGATCAAAATCGAGAAATCTATTGAGATTAAATTTTGGAATACCCTTAGTTATACGTTTCATTTCTTCATACCCCAAAAGAAGACTAAGCTCTTTATGATGCTCAAGGGTAATCAGGTTATCACAATTTTTGGACACAATTTGATCATGAAACAAATAGCATTGGAGATTTAAATGACCATGTTCATTGCAAAGTTCACAAGGATGGCGAGAAATATTAAATCTTTCAGCACAATCATCTAGCCTCTCTTGCAACTTTTTCGTTTCTAAATATGTATGCTTCTTACAAAATCTATCTCCCCTTTTTGTTGTGCTTTTGCACTCCCAATTCACTCCGCAAAAATTGACATTCTTATAGGAGACATCATTATCATGGCTAGTGCAATCATCATTAGCATTTTGGATATTCAAAGAATTCATACTAACAACATTACAAGCATGCTCATCATTCAAATATGCCAAACATTTTATTGACTTCTTCTTCTAACAATTGAGCACAGTTTTCCGAACCATCATTTTCAAGAAAGACATTATAAAGGTGATCAATAATATGATGCAACCTCGGTTCCATTTTTTATGTAGTTTTCTTTTATAACCAAACTAGTGATAACACAAGAAACTAAAAGATTCGATTGCAAGATCTAAAGATATACCTTCAAGCACTCACCTCCCCGGCAACGGCGCCAGAAAAGAGCTTGATGTCTACTACGCAACTTTATTCTTGTAGACTCGTGTTGGGCCTCCAAGCGTAGAGTTTTGTAGGACAGTAGCAATTTTCCCTCAAGTGGATTACCTAAGGTTTATCAATCCATGGGAGGCGTAGGATGAAGATAGTCTCTCTCAAGCAACCCTGCAATCAAATACAAGAAATCTCTTGTGTCCCCAACACACCCAATACAATGGAAAATTGTATATGTGCACTAGTTCGGCGAAGAGATGGTGATAAAAGTGTAGTATGAATAGTAGATATGAGTTTTTGTAGTGCGGACAATAAAAAACAGCAAGGTAGTAAATGGTAAAACGGAGCACAAACATTATTGCAATGATGTAAAATGAGGCCTAGGGTGCATACTTTCACTAGTGCAATCTTTCAACAATGTTAACATAGTTAGACCATATGATTATCCCTCAAAGTGCAATAAAGAATCACTCCCGAGTTTCTATTAGAAGAGAATAAAAGATAGAAATTGTTTGTAGGGTACGAAACCACCTCAAAGCTATTCTTTCCGATCAATCTATCTTAGAGTTCGTACTAAAATAACTGCAAGCTATTCTTTCTGATCTACCTAATCAAGAGTTCATACTAAAATAACACCATATGATACATATCAACCAACTCTAATGTCACCTAGATACCGCAATGTCACTGCGAGTACCAGTGAGTTAATTATACGATATGTATCAAACAATTTCAGATTCATAATACTCAATCCACACAAAGAACTACAAGGAGACCCCAAAGTTTCTATTGGAGAAAAGATAATAAAAACCTGCATCAACCCCTACGCATAGATTACCCCAAAGTCACCTCGGGGATCCGCAAGTTGAGTGCCATAACATAAATCAGGTAAATCAATATGATACCCCATTGTCACCTCAAGTATTCATACCGCAAGACATACATCATGTGTTCTCAAATCTGAACATTCAATCTAACATGACAAAACTTCAAAGGGTAAAGATTCAATTCATCACAACAAGAGTAGAGAGGGGAGAAACATCATATGATCCATCTATCTTAACAAAGCCCATGATATATCAAGATCGTGACATCTCAAGATCATGAGAGAGAGAGAGATTAGACACATAACTACTGGTACAAACCCTTATCCCCGAGGGTGGACTACTCCCTCCTCATCATGGTGGCCGCCGGGATGACGAAGATGGCCACCGGTGATAATCTCCCCCTCTGGCAGGGTGCCGAAACAGGCTCCCGATTGGTTTTCAGTGGATACAGAGGCTTGTGGCGGCGGAACCTCCGATCTAGGGTCTTTGTGAGGGTTTTGGAAGGGCGAAGAGGGGGTGAGGGAGGCCACCGAGGTGGGCACAACCCACCGGGGCGCGCCTGCGGGCCCAGGCGTGCCCTGGTGGGTTGTGCCCCCTTCGGGGCACCCCCCCCCCAGGTGCTGCTCTAGCCCATTGGTAGCCTTTTGGTCCATAAAAATCCACAAAAAGTTTCGCGGTGTTTGGAGAAATTTCATTTCTGCACAAAAAAAACACCACAGTAATTCTGCTGAAAACAACGTCAATCCGGGTTAGTTCCATGCAAATCATACCAAAACCATATAAAATTATTGTAAACATGGCATGAATACTTCATAAATTATAGATACATTGGAGACGTATCAAAGTACATCCTATCCTGACTAAAGGTGGTCTTCGTCTGCAAAGCTTCTAGTCATGACGCGCTGGTGGGCTCGATGATGACATCCGTCCTGCCGAGCCCGTGGTCTTGGTCTTGTTGCATCGAACAGGTAAGCTTTGGGGATTCCTTGGGAACCCGTGCGCTGGCTTTGTCCCTCTAGCACCAAAGTGCAAACTGTCCTTGCATGCGCCTGCTGGCGCCGTCCTGGCCCCATTCGTCATGGCTCACGTCACCGTGCGCCTCGTGAGGTGGGTGCGAG
>NC_041393.1:290294930-290305189 GCF_002162155.2 Triticum dicoccoides | reverse complement strand
GCTTGGGACGAGGATCTTGTGAGCAATTTTTTCCTCCCGGTGGATGCTGAAAGAATGTTGCAAATCCCTCTCTCGGTGCACCTGAATGATGACTTTATAGCAAGGTACAAGACCAAATCTTACTCCTTTTAGTTCGGTCTGCTTTTACACCGAATGGGAACATCAATTTGGGTCTAGAATCATTGCAAATGAAGGGACTTCTAATGTGAATCCAGGGTGGTCCGAAGTGTGGAAGTTGGCAGTTAAAAGCAAAGTTAAAATATTTATTAGGTGCACTCTCAAGGGAGTGATCCCCCCGCATGGCAGTCCTCTCCCACAAGCACATAAATGCTTCACCATCCTGCCCTATTTGTCACCCAGGTGATGAAGATATTCATCATCTTACATGTACTCGTGCACATAAAGATTGGAAGGCTCGTGGACTATACAACATCATTGATCAAGCTTTGGCTATGGACCGTTCGGGTTCAGTTGTTTTGGGAGAAATCCTTCAATGGCCGACAAGAAAGTTCCGGGTTCTTGGCTAGCTAGGCTTACAAGAAACGGTGATTGTTGCATCTTGGTACATTTGGTTTAAACACAGAGAAGCTCGGAAGGGTGTGCATGTTAAACCTTCTTTTAGTTCAGCCCTTGCTATCCAGGCACTTGCAACCAATTATGCAAAGAAGAACCCTCAAGAGCAGGCGAATAACCCGGGTTGGGAGAAACCTCCTCCCGGTTCATACAAGTTGAATACCGATGCATCATATTTTGAGGATGGTTCATGATCAATTATTGATGTCCTTCAAAATAGCCTTGGGGAGGCGATCTCATGTATGACTAAACCTTTCGATCATGTTACGGATGTGCAACAGCTGAAGCTATGGCTCTTTGCCGAGGACTCTTAGTATGTGATATTGGGTGCTCGAAGATCATGGTGGAATCTGACTGTCTTGAGCTCATCAATGCTTGCACATGATATTATGATATTTTGGCTCCATATTCTACAATACTGGGGGCGGATTGATTTCAGCATGCTCATGAAATGTCATCGATTTACTTTAGGCATTAACCCAGGGAAGCAAATAACTTGGCACGCTTGCTAGTTAGACATGCTTATGACTCAAAAGTTATATACGATCCTCCTAGCTTTCTATTATCGCATGTTCTAAATGATGTAACATTGTCACCTATTTATGCAATAAAGTGCCAAGAGGCTTCCCCTTGAGAAAAAAAATGTGTATTGATGGGGCGGGGGTTTGAGAAATAGGGCCACCGTCACGTGGACCGACACATGAGGGGCCGAGCCTATGCGGTCCGCGGACAAGTGGATGAATACGGATCATGGCATTGGCAGCACATACGGCTTGTCAATCGTGACCACCCTCCTCCTCCCGCCAGCAACAATTTTTTTAGAAGAAAAGAAGATCCTAAAGTGGAACCGTGCATGGAAGGGAAGATGTATCAAACGTTGGATGCAGAGGGTCCGGGCACGGCAAGGGTGTGGGGCGTGAGGCGCTGGAACTGCAGCATCCGCGCGTAGCATCCGTCGGGGTGATGGTTGAGCAGATGCGAGTGCGACCCTTGCTCCACCACCTTGCCGTCGTCGATCACCGCGATGGTGTGCGCGTTCCGAACCGTGGCCAGCCGGTGCGCCACCACGATGGTCGTTCGCCCTGACCCTGACCCGGCCCGGTCCAGCGCCTCCTGCACGCACCGCTCCGACTCGGCGTCCAGGGCACTCGTCGCCTCGTCCAGCAGCATGATGGCCGCCTGCTTCACCAGCGCTCGCGCGATGGCGATCCGCTGCCGCTGCCCTCCCGACAGCTGCACCCCGCGCTCCCCGACGCACGTCTTGTACCCTTCCGGCAGCGCCGACACGAACTTGTGCGCGTTGGCCTGCGTTGCCGCCTCCACCACCTCCGCCTCGGTCGCGCCCTCGCGCCCGTAGGCGATGTTGTCGTGGATGGTGCCGGCGAAAAGAAACGGCTCCTGCGGCACCATGGCCACCACTCGCCGCAGCGCCTTGAGGTTGTACTTGCGGATGTCCTTGCCGTCCAGGAGCACGCGCCCGGAGCTGGGCTCGTAGAAGCGCTGGATGAGCGCCAGCACGGAGCTCTTGCCGCACCCGCTGGGCCCCACCAGCGCCAGCGTCCGGCCTGCGCGCGCGCGGAGGCTCAGGTCCCGGAACACCTGAATGTCCGGCCGCGACGGGTACGAGAAGTCGACGTGCTTCAACTCCACGTCGCCCCTGGGCCGCTCGGGGACGGCTGCGGCGTCCACGTCGTCGGGCTCGATCTCCGTCTTGCGGTCGATGGTCTCGAACACCGACTGCATGGCCCGCCCGCCCTTGATGAAGTCCGGCGCCAGCGTCAGCGTCTCAGCGGCACCGTTGGCGGAGACCATGAGCACCATGAAGACGCGGATGGTCTTGGAGAAGTCGGAGATGCCGTGCTTCACCAGCCACGCAGCGTACCACAGGCCCAGCGCGTAGGACGCGTACAGCAGGAACTGCGCCACACCGTAGCCGATGCCGGCGATCTGGCCCTTCCAGAAGCAGCGCCGGAGCGGCCTCTGCAGGTTGGCCTCGAAGAGCCTCGTGATCTTGTCCTCCGAGTTGAACGCCGCCACGGTGCGCACGTTGGCCACAGCCTCCCCCGCAATCTGCGTCGCCTTGGCGTGCGCGCCTTCCAGGTCACCCGAGAAACCCTTCATGAACATCTTCTGCAGGACGGTGGCGCCGACGACGAGTGGGAAGACGGCGAGGAGCACGAGCGCGAGGCGCCACTGCAGGACGAACCCGGCCGTGCATGCGACGAGCATAAGCGCCGAGTTCTGCACGATGATGGAGATGCGGTCCCCGATGGCGGAGCGCACGTTCTGGGCGTCCAGCGCGAGCCTGGCAGCGATGTGCGCACTCGCATTGGCCTCCATGTCGAACCAGGCCATCTCGTTGCGGAGCACCGCCGTGAGCATCTTCTCGCGCACGCGCTTGGTGAGGTTCTCGCCCACCGTGTCCCAGAACAGGTGCTGCACGGTGTTGAAGAGCAGCGCGGCGGAGGACATGCCGATGAGGAGGTAGCAGTACTTGGTGATCTCCCGGTCCATGTGCCTCGGGTCCGGCGTGTAGTAGATGCTGAGCACCGCGCTGAGGATGTAGGCGAAGATGGCGCTGAAGGAGCCGCACACCATGGACCCCACGGAGCCGGCGAGCGCGTAGCCCCACTCCGGCGAGTTCATCTTGGCCAGCCGCCAGAAGGAGCTGGCCTGCGCACGGAACGCGAGCTTCTCCATTCCCATGCCCATCCGGTGGGCGGCCGGGTCATGTATGACGGACAGGCTGAAGTCGGCGGTGGAGAAGTCGGAGAGGCGGCGGGAGTAGGGCGAGCGGCCGTAGGAGGAGTTGCGCATCATGATGGGTGAGCTGACGGAGTTGCGGGCGCTGGAGGGCCTTGCGCTGCTCCTCCTGGCGCTGACGAGGGCCGCCTCGTGCGCCTGCTCCTGCATGCGGATGAGCTTGGCGTACGCGCCGCTGTCCCCTCTGGCCATGAGGTCGTCGTGCGCGCCCATCTCGGAGACGGCGCCAGCCTGCAGGACGGCGACGAGGTCGGCCTTGCGGATGGTGGAGAGCCTGTGCGCGATGACGAGGGTGGTGCGGCCGATCATGAAGCGGTCCAGCGCCTCCTGCACGAGCTTCTCCGACTCGGAGTCCAGCGCGCTGGTGGCCTCGTCCAGGAGGAGGATGGCCGGGTTCTTGAGCATCGCACGGGCAATGGCGATCCGCTGCTTCTGGCCGCCGGAGAGCTGCAGGCCGCGCTCCCCCACCTGTATCACCATGTTCAAACATATTGACTTTTGTCAGTATGCATGTGCGCTTGTTTATGTGGGAATTTTGACTGGAGGCCAGCTTAATTTTGTACTAGTAGAATGTGACAGAATTGTTTATGGTGGAATTTTGACTGGGAGTAGAGCCAGGGCATGGTGCTATCTTCCCCACGTGATGGGGTCGGTGTCGATGGAGTACTAGGGAAGGGAGCTTGGGTCAGTAGCCCATGTGCTTGCTTGGATCAATTATCAGTGGCAGCTTTTGGTCAAATAAGTGCTGTGCCACTGCCACTGCCACTGCTGAAAAAATAATAAAAACTAAAAGCACCATCGGACGTACTCCTACTAGTGGACAAAGCATGCTTGAATCTTGTGAGATCAACTTGACATTCCTGACAAAACGCCGACCTGGAATTAGTTTACCGCTGGGCTGGAGCGGAATAAAGAGGCAGCAAAAGAGTAGTGTGAAATCATGGCCTATTCTTGGGCTCGGCTCAGCTGCTTGTGTTGTGTTGGTTAGTTTGTGGTGAGAAAGGGACTTTTCGAAAATGGAGGAGGCAGGCAGGCTGGTACGTAACTGTTACCAACTCCTAACAGCAGCATTTATTTAAAGCAACATGCTCCTAACAAACAAACAAACAATAGCTTCTTTTTCTTCTTCTTCTTCGTGGTGTGGTGAAATAGTATTGCACTAGTAACAAATGGGCCCTGTGATGGAGCCCAGTAGAGAAGGTGTCATCATGTGATGTTGTTGCCTAACAAACAAACAAATGGAGCACCAAGCATCCGATCTGAGCCGGGGGTATCTAGCTAGCTACTCTCCTCTATCAACTCCTCCACGGCAAAGGGGCCAATGATGGGATGGGTGTGATGAGGAAAAAAGGATGGTGGAAAGGGCAAAGCTATCTATCTATCTACTATGCCAAGCCTAATGGCGCATGGATCGGGCGGATAAAAAGGAAGAAGCTAGCTAGCACGCGCGGCGCGGGGTGATGATATGATTGCCGGAGTGACCAACGGACGGACCTGCGTGTCGTAGCCGTCGGGGAGCTTGATGATGAAGGAGTGGGCGTTGGCGACCCTGGCGGCCTCCTCCATCTCCACCTGGCTCGCCTCCTCCCTCCCAAGCAGCAGGTTCTCCCTGATGCTCGTCGCGAACAGCGCCGGCTCCTGGCTCACCAGGCCGATCTGCGACCGCAGCCACCGCAGCTTCAGATCCTTGAGCTCAACACCGTCAAGCATGATTTGCCCTGCTCGCATTTTGACAAGCGCCTACTAACTCACTCCTTCCAAATGTAATGTAAATTATAATCGAGTAAGAAAGAAAACTTGAGAGTCGGACCTGAACTCGGGTCGTAGAACCTCTCGATCAGGGACACCACCGTACTCTTCCCGGAGCCAGAGCTGCCAACCAGAGCGATCGTCTTCCCTGCCGGTACGCTTAGAGAGAAGCGGCGCAGAATCGGCGTGTCCGGCCGGGACGGGTACGCGAACTCCACGTTCCTCAGCTCCAGCCGCCCGGTCACCGACTCCAGCTCCACGCCTTCCTTGGTGATGCCTGGCGTGTGGTCGATGATACGGAAGATCTTCGCGGCCGCAACCCTCGCCTTGGCAAACGCCGCCATGCTCGGCGCCGACTGCCCAAGAGCGCTATCGCGCAAACACAACAATCCATCAATACAAAATGTCACAACTGACTAGAAATGCCATCTTTCAGTCCTTCAATAAATAAAGAGGAGAGGAGTAATAAGACGACTTACAGTCCGCCGATCATGACGGAAAACATGGTGGCGATGGCCAGCCCGCCGTTGGTGTGGTGGCCGCGAACGAGGTGCCCGCCGTACCAGAGGAGCAGAGCGTAGCAGCAGAAGACGGTGAAGTAGGTGCCGCCCAGCCCGAGGCCCTTGGCAAAGCCGTTCCGGTAGCCGATGCTCTGCGCCACGGCTAGCGCCGCCGAGTAGGCCTGCGCCACCCGCTGCTCACCCACGAATGACTGCACGATCCGTATCTGCGACAGGGCCTGCTCCGCGATGTTGCTGGCGCTGGACAGCGCGTCCTGGCTCTTGGAGGAGAGCTTGCCCATGGTGGCGGCGGTGAGGCCGCCGATGACGGCGATGAGCGGCACGACGGCGAGCGTGACGAGCGCGAGCTGCCACGCTGCGGTGAAGCCGACGACGAAGCCGGCGACGAAGGTGGCCATGTAGTGGATGAGGTTGCCGAGCTTCTCGCTGATGGCGTCCTGGACGATGACAGCGTCGGCGTTGATGGCATAAATGACGTCGGAGGTGCGCACGTCGGTGTCGAAGAAGGAGACGTCCTGCTTGAGCGCCGCCTGGAGGTACCGGATCCGCATCCGAGTGGACTGCCGCTCGCCGGTCCACATCCAGCAGGAAATCTCGGCCCAGGACGACGCCCAGATGGCGGCGCCGACGACGAGGAAGTAGAAGGCGTACCTGACGACGAGGCGGACCATGGTGTCCGGGTCGTCGGCGTGGGAGCCGAAGGAGTCGACGAGGTCGGCGAAGAAGCGGAGGAAGACGGGGAGGGAGCAGCCATGGACGAGAGCGCCGAGCGTGCCCACGGCCATGAGGACGCGATCTAGGCCGTCGGCGAAGCGGAACAAGTCGCGCAGAGCGGCCGCCGGCGCCGGAGGGGGCGGCTTCTCGTCGGCAGGCGGCTTGGCATTGGGCGGAAGCTGCTCCGTCTCCAGTGGCGCGGGAGGCGGCGAGCGAGGAGGAGGGGGGGAACCTGACGCATTGTTGGTGGTAGCTGCTGCGACGGCCGGTGCTGGCGTGGATTGCTCTGCTGCTTCTGGCTCCGGGTGCGGTGGGTGAAACAAGTGTGGGGGCTGGGAGGTGGAGGGGAGGTGGAAAGCCTCGAGCTCCGGGCGGGCCCACTCGGCGTCGGCGTCGGCGTCGGCGTCGGCGCCGTGGACGACGACGCGAGCCTTGATCTCTTCAGGGTCGCTAGACATCGGGACGGCAAGGCACGGAGGGGGAGCCGGAGAACTCCTCCCTCCCACCAGGGTCGCTTTCCCTCTGCTCTGCTCTGCTCTCCTCTCCTCTCCTCTGTTTCGCGCCTCCGTCTCGTCTTGTCAAGTGTGTGTGGGGGACTGGCAGAGGCTGCTGCTTCTCCATCCCCTTCCTGCTTATAAGATGTGTAGGGATCTACAATGGGGACAAGGGCCCACCGTATTTGGCATGAATTATTCCCCTCTCTACGTCTCACCCCACCCCCAATCCTGTTTATACACTCCACATTCTCTTTAACACGGTACAAAATGCACACACTCACACTCCTATCTATAATGTTTCTTTAGCAAAAGAATCAAATCCCATCTCTGTAGTAATTTGTTTACGTCCATAATCGTGAGTAAGTGGAAACTGCATGTTGAGCGCACATTCCTTTTCCCACGACTTTGTCAACGAAGATGCTCGCGGTACACTTCCCCGTACAGTGCAGTGGTTCTTCTTTCGTGAGTTCGGCCCTGTTTGGTTCATAAGTCTTAGGACTTTTTTGTCCCAACTTATAAGTTTTAAGTCCCTAAAAAGTCACTACTTGTTTGGTTCATGGGATTTAACATGGACTAAAAGACCATATTACAACTATAAGTCTTTATAAGACTCTCCTTAAGAGTCTTATTTCATAAGTTCAAAATGTTCATTTTAAGTCCTTATAAATTTCTCCTGTTTGGTTTAGATGGGACTTACAAAGACTTTTTTAAGTCCCAACACCAATAAGACCCTGGAAACAAACACCCTCTTCCTACCGGTGCCGATGTGGTGCCCTCAAATGACTTTTCGAGAGGCGTGCTGTGCACATTAGAGCAGCTTCAACGCGCCGCCGACCCAAACCGATGCACGCTTTGTCTATTTTTTGTTCGTTTATGCCGGCGGAGCGTTTGGCGTCCGTCCTGTTTTTAGTTTGGGTTGGTAGTGTGTCAATGCGGTGACTCGTATTTGCCCGCACGGCCAGCTTGCCGCCATTTTTCAACCAATATAGACATATTTTACATAGTTTTATAAGCAAACAAATATAGCATAGTTTACAAGCCAAATAAAAATTAAATGGTCTTAAATACATTTAAAAAAAGATATATCTATTGATTCCCAATATGAGCTCACATATACTCAACCAAATCATCTTGCAGTTGAATGTGAGTTTCCTAATCACACATTTAATGATGAAATTGAGTGAACTATGCAAACGTTGCCGCTCCTCCATACTCAGGCACAACATTGTCATCCTAGAACTGAAAACCTTGATCGTAGATACGTTTCAGGCGCTCATTCTTTATGATCATATTATGCATGATCACACAAACAGTCATCACCTCCCACAATTTCTTGGTGCTCCAAGTTCTAGCAGGATACCGAACGATGCCCCATCAAGGGTGGAGAACACCAAAGACATGCTCGACATCCTTCTTATCACTCTCTTGCTCTTGAGCAAATCTCCTCCTCTTCTCTCCGACAGGGTTGGGGATTGTCTTCACAATAACGATCCACTAATGATAGATACCATCAGCTAGGTAGTATCATTTGTTGTAGTCTGCCTGTTGATATTAACATTCACCGGCGGGCAGTTGCCTTCGGCAAGCCTTGCAAAATCGGCGAGCGTTGAAGCACGTTGATATCATCGTGCGATCTGAACATGCTGAAGAAAGAGTGCCAGATCCAGAGATCTTATGGCACGACCTCAAGTATGACAGTGCAAGTCTTGACATGGCCCCTATATTGCTCTTGCCAAGTAGAAGTGCAGTTCTTCCACTCCCAATGCATGCAGTCTATGATGCCAAGCATCCCTGCGAAGCCCCTGCTGGCATTCATCGCCAACAAGCGGGTTGTATCTTCAGCATTTAGCTCTCTCAAGTACTCAGGGCGAAACACTACAATCACAGCCTTGCAGAACTTGTACATGGAGTCTAGGCATGTAGATTGGCTCATACAAACGTACTCATCAATGAGATCACCAGGCTCTTCGTACGCAAGCATCCGGATAGCTACAATGCATTTCCGATAAGAAGAGAAGCCGTTCCAAGGGCATCCTCCTTGCACTCGAAATAATTAGCGTATCCGACCACCCCCTCCCGAATACGGTTGAAAACATGCCTAGCCATACGAAAATGGCGTCGGAATTAGTGATGTTTGAAGAGCGGGTTGGGTGTCTCAAAGTAGTCCTTCCAAACAAGGAAATGTCCGCTCTCTCGGTTGCGATCCAACGCTGGAGTGTGCCCCGAGATCGAGCCTAGGAACAACGACCGCGACCTACTAAGGTGGTCGTGTACACGATAGCCACCATCTCCTCATCATCGAATGAGGAATTATCGAAGTCGCAGAGAAAATTGTGGAAAAAAACTCATCGGCAGAGTCCATTTGTACCTTGGGGGCAAATTGTCGAACAGCTTGCGGGCGTCGTCGAAGAAGCTGGCCGGCGAAGAGATGCGTGCCTCCCCTGGACCAGGTAGCTGGCCTGACGGCGTCAGACGAAGGAGCTGGCCTGGGGGCGCGGTGGGAGACTTCGTGCTCGCGGCGATGTCGGGGTGGGGGAAAGCCGCGGTGGCCCTGCGGTGAGGCGGTGGTGCTGGCGAGGTGGGAGGTGGTGGTGTGCGAGGGAGGTGTGTGGACGCGGACTGCTGGTAGGGGCACCAAAACTGGCAGCGGCGACGGGGTGGGATGGGCTAGTGCTTGCTGTCAAGGGGTGGAAGAGAATGGTGTATGTGCTACCGACTGGCGGGCTAAGGAAAGAAGTAGACGAGCGTCGTACGCCTTCGCTACGTGTCCGCACCTACATAAATGAGGCTTAAATTTGAAACATAAATGAATCGTCAATAAATAAAAAGTGAACACGCGTTTATTTGGATCGGCCCGTTTGGCTGACATTTCTGTCCGCGGCGAGCCAAACAAATATGCACGGATGAAATGGGTCAGTTTGTCAGAGTTGCTCTTATTTTCTTTGCTGCATTATTCTACCATAGCGCGTGCAGCTGCACGATTGACTGTCTACCTTGCCGGCGAGGCTTTGGCTAAGCTTGGACGAGAAGACTACGTATCTGCATGCATGGACCGGTCAACCAGGCAGACAGTCTGTGGAGCAGCATGCAGCAAAGAAGAAGAAAACGTGCGACACAAGCTACTTTGGTTTTTCTTTTAACACAGCTAGTTTCGTATTTTTATAGTGTTGACAGAAGAAATGCCAAATCCAGATTAGGAAAGAAACATGCAGAGTTACAGGGACTTATTTTATACTTTCTCCGTTCCTAAATATTTGTCTTTATACATATTTCAACAAGTGACTACATATGAAACAATAAGTCTACACTCTAAAATATGTTTATATACATTTGTATGTGATAGTTCATTTGAAATCTTTAAAAAGATAAATATTTAGAAATAGAGGGAGTAGCTTGTAGGAGCTTATTCTCAAAATAAACCAGAAACTCAGAGAAATTGTTT
>NC_041393.1:290293034-290294753 GCF_002162155.2 Triticum dicoccoides | reverse complement strand
AGGCTTCGTTCGGTTAATTCTCTCCCCAAGAGGATTAGAGGGGATTGGCAAGGATTGGTTCATATTTTGACTTAAAAGAGGTTTAAATCCTCCTCAAACCCCTTCAATCCACTCGGATTTACACGCAACCGAACAAGGCCTCAATGAGAAAAGTTGGGGAGGGGATGCTTCCCGCAAGAGTCCACTTAAAATCAAAATGGTATTCACTCGCAAAAATAAAATTAAAATCAAACGGATATAGCCCATTGCCGCTGGTTTTCACACTTATTACAGCGAGGTTGACATCAAGCTCAATCCCCACGTCACATCTGAACGAGACTCACAGAAAAACAAATCGACCAAGCCTGCGCAGTAGCTCATCAACAAAGGTGAGCTCCTCTACGTCTTGTTCCCTGTTTTTTTGGCACATGTACTACCCTGATGAATGCTTCTGTATGATGTTGATTTGAGTTGTGGTATACCTACTAGATGTATACTACTAGATGTTTATTTCAGGCTACGAGATGATGTTGATTTTTTTTTCGGTAGCCTACTACAACTATTTCATACAAAGGCTACTAGATGATGTTGATTTTTTTGCTTGTGTGCAGTTGTAGTAGCCTCCGAATGCTGCAGTATACTACTAGATGTCTATTTGATAGAAGTGCAGTATACTACTAGATGTCTATTTGGTAGAACATAATTACGATTTTTTGTATTGGCACCGAGGTTGTTTCATTGCATATGAACGCAATTCTCTATTTTTCCTTCATATTAATTACCGCAATTCTTTTGTATTGGCATGATGAAAAGTAGATGAAAGCATAGTGGGACACTGTTTAATCAAAACAAGAATACAGTCCAAGGGCATTACAGACTTTTTGCTCGCTATATAGCACAGATAAACTAAAAAAACAGGCATTGAAAATAATTAGTTGACTTATTATCTGGTGCTTATTTTCACTAGATAGCTCAAAAGAACTAGCACTAAGCTCCCGGGAAGTAGATGGGGCGTTGTCATGCGTCGAGGCTTTGTCGGTGTGTGGCTCATCGCACCGGGATTAGACTCCTCCTCGGATTCTTTCTCAACGGCCTTAGGATCAGATTCTTCTTTCTTTTCCCATGAATGCACAGGCTATGCTAGAAATACTCTTCTTCTTCTTCTTCTTCTTCTTCTTCTTCTTTGTTGAATTTCCTCACAAGCAATGCAAGCTCTTTGTAAATTTCTTCAAGGCCACTAGAACTGCTCGGAGAATACTCAAGATTTGTTGAACCTGTTTCAGTTGTTGTGACAATTATACGTCTTGTTGGAGAGGCCGAGATTTAACTCAGAAGACCAAGTCTTCACCTTATTCTCCTTGAGCTAAGGTCAGTTAGACCTCGCCCAATCACTCATGGTAAGTCTTTAAGGTAGACTTATGAAACCTTTACAAAATGGTTCAGTAACACTCCATAATGGACTCTTCTTCTACATCTTCTTTTTTTCATCATCATCTTCTTCTTCTAAACTAAACTACACTGAACTAAAATAAACTAAATTAAACTAAACTAAACATAAACCTAAAACTAAACTAAACTAAACATAAAACTAAAAGTAAAAAAACAGAAGAAAAAATGGTGAGGAGCTCACCGCAGGGGAGGGGGCCGCCGGTGGAGGAGGGGTGGCCCGGTGGAGTAGGTCCACCATTTGGGAGGGGGGCGGCGCCGCGGTCTGCCTCACGGCGGCGCTCGACGCCCGCC
>NC_041393.1:290178858-290292740 GCF_002162155.2 Triticum dicoccoides | reverse complement strand
GACGGGGCGGTGGGGGGCCAGGGGCGGCGGGGGAGCCTTGCGATCGGGGCACAGTGGGGGTCGGGGGCGCGGTGGCCGACGGCAGTTGGGCTCAGGTGCGGGTGTTAGGGAGAGAGAGAAGAGTGAGATAGGAGGCATGGGCAATGGCCGTTACATAATCAATTCTTTGCCGTCTGCTGGCAGACGGCAAAGAGGTGGTAGACGGCAAAGAGGTGGTGCTGGTGGGCTGTTAGGGTTTAGGCCTCCACTGGACCCCACCCACCTATTTGCCGTCTCCTAGCGGATGGTAAAAATTGGCTGATGGCAAATAGGATCTTTGCCATTAGCCAGTTCTTTGCCGTCGGTTTTCCAGAAGCAGACGACAAAGGCCTTCTTTGTCGTCCGCTAGCAAACGGCAAAGACCCGACTCATGGTAAATTCTCTATTTCCAGTAGTGAACCACACACCCCTTCATGTATCTATGCCACTAGCCTTTGTCCATCTTCCCGACAGATGCACTTCAATTTCTCCCCATTCGGCTGCTTTCTGTACAAAATGCTATCAACAAACTGATACATACTTGACTGGCGGGCTACTTTCGCAGCTTCTTCTTGTTCATTGGAAAGTTGACTTGTTTGTAGGTAATGGACTATCTGTTGTGCCATTGCGGGAGCCTGTGCCTCGACGGCAAGGACTAAATGCATCTCTTCCTCTACGGGAGCGCTTGTCTCGATGACTAGGACCTAGGGCCCTGCCGAAGCCTGCTGCTCACCGGCAAGCATCGGGTTGTTTTCGGCAAGCTCCTTGTCGACAGCTGTTGGAAGCTCTGTCGAAAAGTACTCACCAGAATTCAGCTTTCTTCTCTTGTCTGGCCTCATCAATGGTACAACCAAAAGGTTGATTAAGAAGGAGCACAAATGTACTTGCTTCCACAAGTAATTTCTTGGCGGCAAGCTTCAACAGGTCGTCGGCAATGCTGTTCTTAGCACGAGGAACATGCTCTGCCTATAGACTGTCAAAGTCGATTCCAACTTCCTCACTTACTCCACATATGCCTCCATAAATGGTCTCTCGTAATCCTTGTTAACTTGCTTCACCACTAACTACGGGTCACCTCTGATGATCATGTTTCTGATACCAAGGTTGATTGTGATGCAGAGTCCGGCAAGCAACCCTTCATACTCAGTAGTATTGTTGGTGGGCTACTCCCGGGGAAACTTCATCTGAACCACATACTTAAGATGCTCTCCGGTGGGCGCGACAAAGCAACACTCTAGCACCAGCACCCTGGAACAATAAAGCACCATCAAAGTACATGATCCAGTCTTGGGGCGCTTCCTTGCTGGGAAGCGAGGTCTATGGTATTTCTTCGTCGGGAGTTGGTTTCCATTCTGCAATGAACTCTACCAAGGCTCTGCTTTGGATTATTGATGTACTTTCAAACTTCAAATCAAAGCTCGACATCTCCAACGCCCACTCTACTATCATGCCAGTGGCTTCTGAATTTCTCAAGATGCATTGCAGTGGAAAGCGAGTTACAACGATGATGTGATGTGCTTGGAAGTAATGGCGCAACTTCCTTGAGGCCATGAGGTTGCCAAAGAGCAACTTCTGCACACTAGAGTACCTTGACCTAGCCCCCTGGAGACGGGAATTGACAAAGTAAACTGGGTGTTGCACCATCTTCTTCTTCAACACTTATTTTTTGTCCCATTTTCCTACGTTGAACTTGGGTTGTCGGCATCTGACCTTGCCAGAAAATATTCTGGCTTGAGGCTCTGTGGTCGCTATTTCTTTGTCTTCTGCTTCCCTGCAGCCACTAGTGCAGCACTGATTGGTTGCCGCTAAGTATAGCAGCAATGGTTCTCGTGGGATTGGTGCAACTAGTACTGGCGAGAGGAGAGGTACTCCTTCAACTCTTGGAGCGTAGCCTCCGCTTTAGGGGTCCATTGCCTCGGACCTGCTTTTTTGAAGATTTTCAAAAATGGCAAGGTGCGCTCAACTGACCTGGAGATGAACCTTCTTAGAGCTGCAACGCAACCAGCAAGACACCTTATGTCTTTGACGTGCTTCGATGCCTCTAACTGCTCAATTGCCTTGATATTGTCGGGGTTGGCTTCAACTCCACATTGAGATACAAAGAACCCGGGAAGCTTGCTGGACAGGACGTCAAACACACACTTCTCAGAGTGAGCTTCAAGTTGATCTTGCACAAATTTGCAAACATGAAAGTGCAACTATCCCTGGGTGGTTTTGGTAATTATTAACAACATATAGCTCATTGAACTAATGCTATTTAAAGATGAATATTTCAAGAAATTTCAATGATTGGCATGGCATGGATTAGGAATGTGGACCCCTCAAAATACAAAGGCCAAAGGATTGGCTCAAGCTATAAAGCTCAAGACTCTACATTTTACTTTTAGTGATCCAAGATCTCATTGAGTCCATAGGAAAAGCCAATACTATTAAAAGGGGATGAAGTGTTGCTTAATGGCTTGCTTGCTCAAGATGCTTAGTGATATGCTCCAAAAACCCTCAGCCACTTTCTCATATCCACATATGTCCCAAACTAAAAGTCAAACTCGGACCCACTGATTTGATCTATCTGGCGCCATCGAGTTCATTAGACATAGCCACTGCCAGAAACCCTAGTCACTTTGGTCTCACCGATAGGGATCTCGGTCTCACCGAGATGGGATTACAAACTCTCTATTTCCCTTGGTAATGTTTCGGTCTAACCAAGATGAGCGATCGGTCCCACCGAGTTTGCAATGCAAACTCTCTATTTCCCCTTCGTAACGTTTCTGCCTCACCGATATGAGCGAATCGGTCCCACCGAGTTTGCCTGACCAACTCTCTGGTTAGCTTATTACCAAAGTTGGTCCCACCGAGTTTTCCTGACCAACATTCCTGCTGAGGAGAAGAACAAGGCCCTAGTGCCCGAGATGGATGAAGAAGAAGATGCTGAAGCCCAAGTGCTCAGAAAGCTTAAACCAAAGATTCCAGACCACAATGACACTCATCCAGTGGCAGAGGACATGAACATCAGAAAGGATGCAAGATTGGGACTTTGGAGACAGTCTGATCCATAAGTTGTGAGAAGGAGAACTACTATGGACTATATGTTCCACACCAAAGAACAACAAGATTTCTATAAGACCATTCTGCTTGAGAAGAAGCCAATTGTCTGTGATATGAGATGGGTTGGTTGGGAATATATTAAATAAAATGAAGATCATTTTCCAGGTGTACATGACAGTTTCAAATGAAGATCACTTTCCAGGTGTACATGACAGTTTCAAATGAAGATCACTTTCCAGGTGTACATGACAGTTTCCAGATGGACCAAGTTCACTAGTTTACGTTCCAAACGTTGCTTCGGTATCACCGAGATTATCAATTCGGTAGCTCTGGTATCATTTCAGTAGAGAACTAAAACTAAGTTTTTTGACTCATTTGTTTTGCAAAAATCTCTGCACTTTGTGATGCTCATCTACTCTACCTCATCTATATCTATTCACAGGGTTTGCTGTCAGTTTGCCTGCCAAGATGTCTGACCAGAGTGATAGCCAGAATAAATCTGAAGAGCAAGTGCAAATGAGTGAGGGCACTAGTCCCTCAAGCAGCTATGATGAGGGCAAGAGCACACCAAGTAACTTGCCCAAGGCAGCCACTAGAACAAGGAAGAAGAGAACCTCAGACTCTAAGGATGAGGACTATGTGGCTGTTGAGGATGAGGCCACCTCAGATAAGAAAGTGCTGAAGAAAGAATATGCACTGCTGCTGCAACAAAGCCTGGTATGCATAAGAAGACACCAGCAAAGAGAGTCCCAGTGTCAAAGCCAAGGAAAGTTCCAAGAGGGGAAACCATGAAATTCATAATAGAATCAGATGATGGTAAGGCAGTTGGAGATGGCAAGAAGAAGCAGAGGGCAAGAACCACATTTGCAAAAGTTCTTGGAAAGTCAACTATGGTAAGAGATTCAGAAGAACATGAAGAGGAAGAGGATGTTGCACCAGCACCCAAGTCACAAAAGCTTATGGGAGATGCAATCAAGTCAAGGGCTGCTACTTCTAAGCCCAAACCTGCTCCCAAAGCTGCTGCTCAAACCACCAAGTTTGCACCCAAGAGAAGCACCAGAAACATTCCTGCTGAGGAGAAGAACAAAGCCCCGGTGCCTGAGATGGATGAAGAAGAAGATGCTGAAGCCCAAGTGCTCAGAAAGCTTAAACCAAAGACTCTAGACCACAATGACACTCATCTAGTGGCAGAGGACATGAACATCAGAAAGGATGCATGGTTGAGACTTTGGAGACAGTCTGATCCGTATGTTGTGAGAAGGAGAACTGCTGCGGACTATAGGTTCCACACCAAAGAACGACAAGATTTCTATCAGACCATTCTGCTTGACAAGAAGCCAATTGTCTGTCATATGAGATGGGTTGATTGGGAATATATTAAAGAGAATGAAGATCACTTTCCAGGTGTACATGACAGTTTCAAAGCTTGTGGACTTAACAAGTTCGTTGGACAGAAGCTCACCAAGTGGAATGATGAGCTAATCATGCAATTCTACTCCACTGCTCATTTCTATCCAGATGGAAGGATAGTGTGGATGTCTGAAGGTACAAGGTACCAGTCAACTGTTGAAGAATGGGAAAAGTTGATCAACGCCCCAGAAGACCATGAGGATGATTTGGATGTGTATGCCAAGAAGAAGAAACACCACAACTCCATGGCTATATAAGGAAATTCCTGATGAAGCCCTGGAAACTCATAAGTTGGGCTCAGTGAAATATTTGTTGTCTGGTCTGCCTACTATCAACACCATCTTAAGGCATACTTTGTTGCCCAAATCTAGAGATCATAGGATGATAAGAGGACATTCAATCAACTTGTTGCACATTTTTGATGCGCCTCAAAAATTCGAGGTCATGAGTCTGATTGTAGAGATAATCAAGAGGACAACTGCTGAGCAGAAAAGATCTTGTGGGTATGCTCCACCCATTCAGGTGCTCATCAACTCAAAGATGGGCACATGCACTTACTTGTTGGACAAGGAGCATTTACCTCTCTACCCAGAATTTGAAGACAACACAATTGTAATGGATAAAAATGAACCTTCATCAGTGCAAGCACAAGAGAAGAGAGCTAAGGCAAAGGCAGAAAAAGCTACAAAGATGCCAACTGTTGAAGAGGCATCTCAAGTGTTCTTGAAGAGCAAACAAGATCAACTTGGATATCTGATCCAATCAACTTTGAGGATTGAGAAGGGCTTGGCCACCCTGACTCAGAATCAGGAGAGCTTGGATAGGATCATTGGACAAAAATTCTATGATCTTGATCTGAAAGTGACTAAGATGCAGACAACAGTTGAGCAGCTCCAGGAGGAAGCAGATGAGAAGAAAGGGAAGGCAACTACATATGCTTTTCAGCGAGTGCCAAGAGGTCAGAGGTCAGCTGTAGTGCCAGTACCAGATACTAGAGCTACCACATTAGCACCAGCAGCTACAGGTTCAGTGCCACCTCCACCAGCCACTCCACCAGCTCCAGCTACACCGACTGATGCCTTCATCCTTGGAGTTCTCTCTACACCACTTCCTGAAGACCAAGCCCGAGAGACGCATAGCACTATGCATATTTGAACTTTTTGGTAACTTGTTGCCAAAGGGGGAGAAATATGTATAGTTCATAGGCTTCGAGAGAGAGTGTTGCTTTTTGTCTCTCTTGCTATTTGTTTGGTTGAACTTTATTGTGTGCTTGTTTGATACATTATGTCCTTGTGTGAGATACTTGTATGATCATGTGTTTGTTCATATGCTACTTTAATGTTTGCTTGGATGATATTATCTCTTATATCCATATATGATCATTCACTTTGCTTGGTGATGAGTGCATGCTTTTAATTGCTATCATTTTGAGCGCTCCACCAAGATGTATGTGACATGGAAGAGTAATCCATGATACTAATCGATTATGCATTTGCATTCAAAAGCAAGTCTTAAATAATGCACAAATTTAGGGGGAGCTCTTGCTTATCACATACTTCTCAAAGCGACGATGTATTTCAATCTTATTATCATTTGTTGAAGCTTTGATCTATATGTTGTCATAAATTACAAAAAAGGGGGATATTGGAAGTGTAACTATCCCTGGGTGGTTTTGGTAATTATTAACGAAATATAGCTCATTGAACTAATGCTATTTCAAGATGAATATTTCAGGAAAGTTCAATGATTGGCATGGCATGGATTAGGAATGTGGACCCCTCAAAATGCTAAGGACAAAGGATTGGCTCAAGCTCTAAAGCTCAAGACTCTACATTTTACTTTTAGTGATCCAAGATCACATTGAGTCCATAGGAAAAGACAATACTATTTAAAGGTGATGAGGTGTTGCTTAATGGCTTGCTTGCTCAAGATGCTTAGTAATATGCTCCAAAAACCCTCAACCACTTTCTCATATCCACATATGTCCCAAAGTAAAAGTCAAACTCGGCTCCACCGATTTGATCTATCCGGCGCCACCGAGTTCATTTGACATAGCCACTGCCAGAAACCCTAGTCACTTCGGTCTCACCGATAGGGATCTCGGTCTCACCGAGATGGGATTGCGAACTCTCTGTTTCCCTTCGTAACGTTTTGGTCTAACCGAGATGATCAGTCCCACCGAGTTCGCAACGCAAACTCTCTGTTTCCCCTTCGTAACGTTTCAGTCTCACCGAGATGAGCGAATCGGTCCCACCGAGTTTGCCTGACCAAATCTCTGGTTAGCTTATTACCAAAGTTGGTCCCACCGAGTTTGTGTAATCGGTCTCATTGAGATTACGTTATGCTCTAACCCTAAAGAGATTAGTCCCACCGAGTTGACATGTCGGTCCCACCAAAATGCCTAACAGTCACATTATGAACTAAACCGGTCTGACCGAGTTTTCGGATTCGGTCTCCCCGAGTTTGGTAAATTGTGTGTAATGGTTAGATTTTGTGTGGAGGCTATATGTACCCCTCCACCCTCTCTTCATTCGGAGAGAAGGCCATCAAAACGTGCCTACACTTCCAGCATTCATTTTCTGAGAGAGAACCACCTACTCATGTGTTGAGAAGAGGATATTCCATTCCAACCACATAAATCTTGATCTCTAGCCTTCCCCAAGTTGCTTTCCACTCAAATCATCTTTCCACCAAATCCAATCCTATGAGAGAGAGTTGAGTGTTGGAAGACTATCATTTGAAGCACAAGAGCAAGGAGTTCATCATCAACACACCATCTATTACCTTTTGGAGAGTGGTGTCTCCTAGATTGGTTAGGTGTCACTTGGGAGCCTCCATCAAGATTGTGGAGTTGAACCAAGAAGTTTGTACGGGCAAGGAGATCGCCTACTTCATGAAGATCTACCCTAGTGAGGCAAGTCCTTCATGGGCGATGGCCATGGTGGGATAGACAAGGTTGCTTCTTCGTGGACCCTTCGTGGGTGGAGCCCTCCGTGGACTCGCGCAGCCGTTACCCTTCGTGGGTTGAAGTCTCCATCAACATGGATGTACGATAGCACCACCTATCGGAACCACACCAAAAATCTCTGTGTCTACATTGCGTTTGCTCCCTCAAACTCCTCCCTTTACCTTCATGTGCAATGTTTTACATTCCGTTGCTATACTCTTAGAATTGCATGTGTAGGTTGATTGCTTGACTTGTGTAAAGTTGCTAAAAACTGCCAAGACTTAAAATTGGGAAAAGGCTAGATTTTTATTTGGTCAAGTAGTCTAATCACCCCCTCACTAGACATACTTTCGATCCTACAAGTGGTATCAGAGCTACGGTCTCCATTGGCCTTGATTTCCATAGCATTTGGTGATCATAGACTTAAATTCACAACCTAGGAGAGTATGTCATCTATCGAGGAAAATTACCACCGTAGAAGTAATGCCCCGGATGTAGCTTTCCATAATTGTAACTCCAACTCTTGCCATTTCCGGCTATGTGATATATTATTTTCTCCGTGGTTGGGTTTTTGTCTTTGTTTTGCATTTTGTTCATGTCACGCATCTCATCTCATGACATCATCCGCATTACATCGGCACTCGTTGCCGTCATGTTTTAAAAACTTGCATTCGCTCGTCGTTGCCGTTTATCCCTTTGCCTTCATCACCTCTCTTAGACCCCCTCTTCCGCTCGTCCGAAACTGTCCCGAACCCGACCCGCACAGTCGTCACCGTTGGATTCAGATCATCTCCAATCGTCCTCTAAACATCTCCGTTTTCTTATTTGGACTCCCTACCTATTATTTTCTCGACCGTCCGATTAGGATCGAAGGGACGAGGTAGATCCTAACCTATCCCACCGCTATATATATTAGGACCAAACCCTAAAACCTAGGAGATGTCCCATCCATTCCATCGTTGCGCCGCCACTCCACCGGATCTCTCCTTCCACCTCGGGATCTTCCCAGATCCATCTCGCAGACACCCACACGCAAGCCGTCTCCCCTCGATCCCCATCCCACCAGTCTCCTCCTGATCCAAAACCCACCAACATGCGCCTCCTTTCTTCCTCGTTTTCCCCAGTCGGCCAATCCCCGAGCTCCTCTGCTCGCGCACCAGCGCCTGGATCCCCGCCTCCTCGCGCCCGACCGTCCAGGAAGCAGCAGCGCCGCTTGACATCGTCACCAGGCTGCAGTTGCGCATCTCCTCCCGTTCCTCGGGCCCCGAGCCTCCCCGTGCTCCTCCACCTCGCCTCGTCGTCCCGTGACCGGCCTTGTTGTCGGCGACCACGACAAGGACCGGCCTCGTCCCACTCCTCTCCTCCCCTGTCTCTACCTTCCTCCCCGTGCTTCCCTCTCTTCCTCACATCTCTCTCTCTCTCTCTCTCTCTGTGTGTGTGTGTGTGTTGCAGCAGCATCCCCGCGCCATGGAGCTCCAAGTCCACCGGCCCGCCTCTGCTTCGATCCGGCAGGGAACGGGACCTCGGTGACCTCCCGCGACCGGATCCAGCCTCCCAGACGCCTTGCTTCCCCTGCTTCGAGCGTGTTGACCACACCCTCCCCGTCATGCACCTCGCCTGCCTCCGCACCAAGTCCCCTCGCCCGTGCGTTGACCTCCAGCCCGCTTGATCCCCTGCTTCACGAGACGCGTCGGCCTTGATCTGTTTCTTGGCTTCGTCCGCTCCAAGGCCAAGCCCCAAGCCAGCCGGCCTGTTGGCCCAGGGTGAGCAGCCCCCTGTGTTCCTGTTGGGCCCGTATTCAGTTTTGGCCCATGTAGTGTTTTTTCCATGTCTGCGATATTAGCATTATCCAGTGAATTACTGTTTTACAGAAAAGACCCTCATGTTCATGCATTTATATCTCACAAACCGTTCATCGGATTAAAATGCTCTATATATGTAAAATGCTTAGAATTTTGTCTAGTTTAATAATATGCAACTTTCATCCATGTTTAAAATGTTTAAAATGATGTTTGTTTAAATTTTCTCAAATGCCATGTTAAAATGATTTATTTCATAACTAAATAACCGTAGCTCGGTTTTAAATAAACTTTATATGTAAATGGGGTGGAAAAATGCATAGATTAACATGGTGCACTTTATTTTCCTGTTTAACAACAATAAAATATGTTTTAGGGCATAACAGTACCAAATTAGAAATATGCATTTGGGGATTTTCCGGAATTGTTGTTTGTTGTTCCGGCCTCATTTAAACTTGCCTAGATAGGTAGCTTAATTATGCTTCACCTCTTGCCATGTTTAACAACATTTAATATTGTTTGGTAGCTTAAACGAGATTAAACTAAATATGTCAATGTGGTGTTTTGTCAATATGCAACTCGTTGCATATTGAGCTCCACTTAATTTGTAGTATTGTTTGCTGCACTTTGCCATGACATGCCTCATTAAACCGGACATGCATCATACTTGATTGTGCATCATGCCATGTTTATGTGATGGTTGTTTACCATGTTGTTTGCTTCTTTCCGGTTTGCTTCTCTCGTTAGCTTTGGTTTCATTCCGGAGTTGTGAGGATTCGTTCGACTACGTCCGTTTGTCTTCTTCATGGACTCGTTCTTCTTCCTTGCGGGATTTCAGGCAAGATGACCGTCACCTTGGATCTCACTACTATCATTGCTAGCTAGTTGCTTCGTTCTATCGCTATGCTGCGCTACCTATCACTTGTTCTTCAAGCCTCCCAAACTGCCATGTCAGCCTCTAACATTTTCACCCTTCCTAGCAAACCGTTGTTTGGCTATGTTACCGCTTTGCTCAGCCCCTCTTACAGCGTTGTTAGTTGCAGGTGAAGTTGAAGATTGCTCCATGATGGACAGGATTATGTTGGTATATCACAATATCTCTTATTTAATTAATGCATCTATATACTTGGTAAAAGGTGGAAGCCTCGACCTTATGCCTAGTGTTTTGTTTCACTCTTGCCGCCTTAGTTTCTGTCATACCGGTGTTATGTTCCTTGATTTGGCGTTCCTTACGCGGTTGGGTGATTTATGGGACCCCCTTGATAGTTCGCTTTGAATAAAACTCCTCCAGCAAGGCCCAACCTTGGTTTTACCATTTGCCTCACCTAGCCCTTTTTTCCCTTGGGTTTTCGGAGCCCGAGGGTCATATTTATTTACCCCCCGGGCTAGTTCTCCTCCGAGTGCTGGTCCAAACCGAGGGATGTCCGGCGCCCCCTGGGCAACCAGGGTCTATGCCAACCCGACGTCTTGCTCATCCGGTGTGCCCTGAGAACGAGATATTTGCAGCTCCTATCGGGATTTGTCGGCACATCGGGCGGCTTTGCTGGTCTTGTTTTACCGTTGTCAAAATGTCTTGTAAACCAGGATTCCGAGACTGATCGGTCTTCCTAGGAGAAGGAATATCCTTCGTTGACCGTGAGAGCTTGTGATGGGCTAAGTTGGGACACCCCTGTTGGGTATAAACTTTTCAGAGCCGTGCCCGCGGTTATGTGGCAGATAGGAATTTGTTAATGTCCGGTTGTAGATAACTTGACACCAGATTCGAATTAAAACGCATCAACCGCGTGTGTAGCCGTGATGGTCTCTTCTCGGCGGAGTCCGGGAAGTGAACATGGTTTTTGGGTTATGTTTGACGTAAGTAGGAGTTCAGGATCACTTCTTGATCATTGCTAGCTTCACGAACGGTCTGTTGCTTCTCTTCTCGCTCTTATTTGCGTATGTTAGCCACCATATCCTGCTTAGTCGCTGCTGCAACCTCACCACTTATCCTTCCTTACCCATTAAGCTTTGCTAGTCTTGATACCCATGGTAGTGGGATTGCTGAGTCCTCGTGGCTCATAGATTACTACAACCACAGTTGCAGGTACAGGTTATGCGATAATCATGACGCGAGAGCGATGTTTGCTTGTCTTGGAGTTCTTCTTCTGCTTCTTCTTCGATCAGGGGATTGGTTCCAGGTCGGCAGCCTGGGCTAGCAGGGTGGATGTCGTTTGAGTTTCCGTTTGTGTCTCATCCGTAGTCGGATGATGCTCTTATGTATTGTGTTGTTGTATTCGTGTGGCATTCCATGCCTCTTGTATGTATCCCCAACTATTATGTAATGGTACGATGTAATGATATCCACCTTGCAAAAGCGTCTTCAATATGCGCTTCTATCCTTGGTGGGACCTTCGAGTTCCTTTAGGATAGGGTCGCATATTGGGCGTGACAAGTTGGTATCAGAGCCTCGACCGACCATAGGAGCCCTCTTGATTGTTGGCTATTGTTGAGTCTAGAAGAAAACTATTTTGAGTCTTAGGATTATATATATATCGGAGAGTAGGATTCTTTTTACTCCTCAGTCCCCTTCGTCGCTCTGGTGAGGACTCCTGACGTAGATGTTTTGACTTTCCTCTCCTCAAATTTCATGAATTTTTTTAGGATCACGCGGGTATCTTGGGATCGTTCCGATATTCTTATGACAAGAACATTGTTCTTGGTGCCTCCTGACATTTAGGGGTTGTGGCAGTGTCTCAGGGAGTTGAGCTCCGAGGTGTTGTCGTCATAATTTTATCGTTGCAGTTCTGGAATACCTGAGTTTTTTCGACATCGAAAATCTCTTTTATGCAGTTGTTGGTGAGATAACCTCGACGCCACCCAGTACTGGGGAGTTCGGGAGTATTACCATAGCTCGTATAACGAATGCTTTTCGAAGGTTGAGGTACACGATTTCCGGAGTTTTCTTGGTTATGTGTTGACGGATGGATACAACCGGATGTAGGGATTGTTAGTTTGGGTGAGATATATTGCTTCCCCAGTATCCCCAATACCAGATTGCATAACAAGAAAGTTTCGGGAGTTTATAGGTGGTAATTCTAGTAGCTCCTAGAATATCTTTCCGACAGATGCATGATATGGGATTGGGTAAATCTCTATCATATGTATTTGTTCCGGCTTATTCTGCAAGCCAAATCCTTTGTTTTGTTTTATTTGTGGTATTCAAGTTGCTTCGAAGTCAAATGTTGAATCCATACATTTACTAAACAGTGTTCTCATTTTGCTATGTGAATACTAATCCTTCGTGATCATCGAGGTCGTCATGTTAATTCTTTTTCAACCGGCGTGCTTCTCTTCAAGTGGATCCGATCATTTCAACATTTGTGAGATCAATTCCAGGTTTTCTCAACGGTATCCGTTTCATCCGTCCCCAAGTTGCCTTTGTTTTCCCGCCCTCCTTCTTCAAGGACTTAGATTTCTTAATCATGTATCCTTTTATTTGTGGGAAGTCTCTTCATTCTTTTCTTTCAATGTTCTTATCCGGTGATTTCCCATGAAGATGCCCAATAGTTTCAAGTTCATCATCCTTCATTGTTGTTTCTTCTCCGATGGATCCAATTCAAGCTTTCGGTGTTGATCATATTTTTTTTCTCATTTCAAGTGCTTTCTTATGCCGGTGTATCTCTTAATCATTCACCTCTCACTTTCCATTTGTTCCGGAGTGCTGAAGATATCTCAGAAGATTCGTTTCCATTCTCAATCCGTTCAAGGTATTTTGAGGTTGTTATCTCAGTCAAGCCATTTAATTCAACCGGTGTAATCTCTCTTTTCAAGCAATTTTTTCAACGATGTTTCTTTCGAGTGGGCCCTAACCCACAGGTCTTTTCCCAGGATCTTACCTGACTCTTCTAATTATTTCGGAGCCATTCCTAATTCTTTTTGGAGTCTGACGTAAGAATGAATTTCATCAGTCAGATGCCTTTCCAAGATCGATTTCAAATCATTTCATTTTTGGCTCAACCTCTTTGCTTTTCATTCTCCCGGAGTGCCTTAACAATTTTGGTGGTGTTTCTCGTCGTCATTTAAAGATCGAAGAAGAGTTCCTCTTAAATCTTGTTCATTCTCCCGAAGATTCATGTCGCTAGCTTGATGCTATCCGCTCAAATTGTTTCTAGTCGTGCAATTCTTTTTCATCCATCCGGAGTATGTCAGGAGTTGCTCTCCCTCTCGATCATCCGGAGGTCATCTTTTCAGAATATTTCTTCGTTCTAAGTTTTTAGCTTCGTTCTCTCAATTATTCTATATCTGTGCCCCTTCGGTCGTCTCAATACTCTTCCGGTGCTTCGTTCAAGTATTCTTCAATCAGTTCGCGATCTCTTCATTCTCTTGTCTCTAAATTCCCTCAAGTATCTTCGTGCTTGCTCTAATTCTTCCAGGCAATTCTTTCTCTTTTTTTCGTTCATTTTCATTTCTTGTGGTGGTTCATTCAACATTCCTCTTTGTTTGTTATCATATCAATTAATTCGTTCTTTCCGAATCCTATCGGTGGTTTGTTCAAGTTTTTCCCTAGTTTACGCTATATTCTCTCTTAATCCTTTCTACGAGAATAAGTAGTATGCCAAATCCGTTGCTTGTCATCAATTTAAATTGGTGAAGGATACGAATAACGTAATTCTAATTATTGTTTCATCCAAGTGATCTAGTTTCTTCTTTCCAGAGTTGTTCATCATGTCACATTTCTCGATTTGAGATGCTTCATTTTTTTGTTTTTTGGAGTTCCAAGTTTTCCGAATTATCTCGTCGCAAAGCTCCATCTAAATCATCGCAAGGCTTCACCTTGTGTTTTCAACGTCTTTTTATTTCTATCATCCTTTTATTACCGGAATTTTTCATGGAAGCTCTACATGGTGGTTCGTCAAGGATTCTTTTCATTCTTCAATTGTTCTTCAAGATTTCTCTCGAAGCTATGATCCGCCAAGCTATACTCAAAATTAAACATGGTGCTCAACACATGTTTTGTTTTGAGGCGTTCAAGTATTCTCCTTCTTGCATTTCGAAGTGCAATTCTTTCTACCTTAGCTTTTGAGGTGGTGTTATGTCATTCTTGATAATTTCCCTTCGTGTTTCATGATTCACAAGTTTTCAAGACTGACATATTTAAACCCATCATTTTCTCTTCATTCAGGAGATATTTAAAGGCATCAATCTCTTCATTGGAGTTATCTTGGTAAAGATTTCACCTAAAAGCCTTCCCTAAGGAATGTTGCTAATTGTGGTGCCTATCGATAATCCAAGTTTCCTCCTATTCTCGTGGTGAAAGAAGTTTTCATCTCTTCATTGCTTTCAAGCAAGGAATTGTTTTCCGTTAGTGGTCAGTGGTCACCTCATAATTTTGAGATGTTTTCCATAAGCCCACTACAAGCTTATTCTTTTCCTTGTTGGTTTTCCAACAACTCCGTTATAACCTTCTTGGAAGGGTGCTTTCCAAGCTCATTTGTGGCAGAAGTTGGCATTTTCTTCTCCATTCTGTTATTCCAATGATCTATCTTTTATTATTTCTTCCGGAGGCATTGTGATGTTGCTCTGTTCACTCATCATCTCGAATTGAGGATGTGTTATTTTCATGCTTATCCATTTAACCGGAGTGTTGTGTCATCTCTTCAAGTTCTTTTCATCTTATCAAGTTTTCCTTCTTCTTTCAGTCGGAGTGTTTCCCAAATTATATCAATCTTATTCCTTCTCTATCTAGTTTTAACCGGAGTGGTTTCAATATCTATCTTATCACTAAACCTCTTGGTTCTCGTCGTATCCCTTGTTCCTCTTTTCTAACGGAGTGTTTTCAACGTTGCTCATCTTCGTTGTTTTCTTTCTTTCATTTGTTCAACCTCTCAAGGCTCGTGGTTTCACTCGTTTGTCGAAGAAGCAACTTAGTTTACCTCTCCTCTTCCTTTTCTGCTTCTCTCCGGTGCCATCCTAGATCTCGGGACGAGATCCTCTTGTAGTGGTGGAGTGTTGTAACGCCTCGGATGCAGCTTTCCATAATTGTAACTCCAACTCTTGCCATTTCCGGCTATGTGATATATTATTTTCTCCGTGGTTGGATTTTTGTCTTTGTTTTGCATTTTGTTCATGTCATGCATCTCATCTCATCACATCATACGCATTGCATCGACACTCGTTGCCGTCATGTTTTAAAAACTTGCATTCGCTCGTCGTTGCTGTTTCTCCCTTTGCCTTCATCACCTCTCTTAGACCCCCTCTTGCGCTCGTCCGAAACTGTCCCGAACCCGACCCGCACACTAGTCACCGTTGGATTCAGATCATCTCCAATCATCCCCTAAACATCTCCATTTTCTTATTTGGACTCCCTACCTATTATTTTCTCGACCGTCCGATTAGGATCGAAGGGACGAGGTGGATCCTAACCTATCCCACCGCTATATATATTAGGACCAAACCCTAAAATCTAGGAGATGTCCCATCCATTCCATCGCTGCGCCGCCACTCCACCGGGTCTCTCCTTCCACCTCGGGATCTTCCCAGATCCATCTCGCAGACACCCACAGGCCAGCCGTCTCCCCTTGATCCCCATCCCACCAGTCTCCTCTTGATCCAAAACCCACCAACATGTGCCTCCTTTCTTCCTCGTTTTCCCCAGCCGGCCAATCCCCGAGCTCCTCTGCTCGAGCACCAGCGCCTGGATCCCCGCCTCCTCGCGCCCGACCGTCCAGGAAGCAGCAGCGCCGCTCGACATCGTCACCAGGCCGCGGTTGCGCATCTCCTCCCGTTCCTCGGAGCACCGAGCCTCCCCGTGCTCCTCCACCTTGCCTCGTCGTCCCGTGACCGGCCTCGCTTTCGGCAACCACGGCAAGGACCGGCCTCGTCCCGCTCCTCTCCTCCCCTGTCTCTCCCTTCCTGTTGGAGATATGCCCTAGAGGCAATCATGTATGATGATATTTCCTATGTATTTATGAATAAAGATAGTCCTTGGACATTATCAATGATGTGTATCAGCAAGTACGTGACTTGTTTGTGGGACTATGAATGTATGATGACTGTCCTAAAAGGTCCCTAGTCGAAAGGGCTGTGTGGACGCGCAGCCGACTAGACTAGGATATGACACGGTCGATGGCTTGGTCTCACTAGCCATGGAGCATTGGATGCTAACCGGATAATATGGACTTGGAAAGGTCTGGTCGGATTCAACGTAGTCGGATCCGAGTCGAGATAAGGTCCAATCGTAGAGACCCAACTATGAGACGCAGCGATATGTCATCTGTGAGTCTCTAGTACAACATACGTTCTATGTCGTAAGACCTGAGATGACGCATGTACTCGGGATGGTGACAGACTTGCTTTGGGCCGACCAAATGCTACTCCGTGACTGGGTAGTTACAAATTTAGGTTTCGGGCTTGTCTAGACCCATGCTGCGAGACGTGGTTGAGAAAGATGGGATTTGCCCCTCTGAACATGAGAGATATACTCTGGGCCCCTCGTGTGATCCGACCAAGAGAAGCATGGCCATGCGACAAGGATTATGAGATAATCCGGATTGTGGTCGGTATCACTGGAACGAGAAAGAGGTCGGGCTAGCACAAGGATGACAGTCTCGCCTTGAGCCTGACAACATATATCGTGAGGCAAAGGGAACAGAAGTGTGACACATTGTACAGGTTCGCCTAACCAGCTTCATAATCTGCTTGGTGGTCGGCACGCCTTGCTAGAGGCCGCTACCAACTGTGCAGGTCGGAGGTGATCTGAACTGTGACCAAGCCGACTTGAACCTAAGGGGTCGCGCGCTTAAGGGAAGGAACCTACGAGGTCAGTTCATAGGACACTGGTCGGATGTGATCCGAACTGGACTAGGAACGTGACCGAGTAGACTTTGGGCTTTAGGGTTCGTGCGAGGCCCAAGTGTTGAGCCTGCGACGGACGCCTATATAAAGTGGAAGTGCGGCACACTCATGCGGTTGATCGCTTCGGTGTTGCGACTAGGGTTTGCATGTGTTGCGAATAGCCACCTCCACTCGCTGCCGACTGTGTGATCGGACCTAGCAGTCCGCCGCACAGTGTTCCTCCTGCACGTGCGGATACCGTTAGAGGCGGTGCACTTGCACCGCTCTAGCGAACTTGTATGTGGGATCGGACGACCGGCTGTTTGAGGAAGATCGGACGAGGAGGATATGATCCACGCGGACGCGCTGCCCTAACTCTTCTTCCGCTGCACGGCACTGCGCGTCTAGTGGTAACGAACTGTGATCCATCTCCCGTAGCATGTTCCTGGATGTTCTGCGCGTAGGAAAATTTTAATTTGTAGTCGATGCACCCTACCGTAGACCCCAAAACTTCCTCCCCGTGCTTCCCTCTGTTCCTCACATATCTCTCTCTGTGCGTTGCAGCAGCATCCCCGCGCCATGGAGCTCCAAGTCCGCTGGCCCGCCTCTGCTTCGATCCGGCAGGGAACGGGACCCCGGTGACCTCCCACGACCAGATCCAGCCTCCCAGACGCCCTGCTTCCCCTGCTTCGAGCGCGTTGACCACACCCTCCTCGTCGTGCACCTGGCCTGCCTCCGCGCCAAGTCCCCTCGCCCGTCCGTTGACCTCCAGCCCGCTTGATCCCTTGCTTCACGAGACGCGTCGGCCTTGATCTGTTTCTTGGCTTCGTCCGCTCCAAGGCCCAGCCCCAAGCCAGCTGGCCTGTTGGCCCAGGGTGAGCAGCCCCCTGTGTTCCTGTTGGTCCCGTGTTCAGTTTTGGCCCATGTAGTGTTTTTTCCATGTCTATGATTTTAGCATTATCCAGTGAATTACTGTTTTACATAAAAGACCCACATGTTCATGCATTTATATCTCACAAACCGTTCATCGGATTAAAATGCTCTATATATGTAAAATGCTTAGAATTTTGTCTAGTTTAATAATATGCAACTTTCATCCATGTTTAAAATGTTTAAAATGTTGTTTGTTTAAATTTGCTCAAATGCCAAGTTAAAATGATTTATTTCATAAGTAAATAACCGTAGCTCGGTTTTAAATAACTTTATATGTAAATGGGGTGAAAAAATGCATAGATTAACATGATGCACTTTATTTTTTCCTGTTTAACAACAATAAAATATGTTTTAGGGCAGAACAGTACCAAATTCGAAATATGCATATGGGGATTTTCCGGAATTGTTGTTTGTTGTTCCGGCCTCATTTAAACTTGCCTAGATAGGTAGGTTAATTATGCTTCACCTCTTGCCATGATTAGCAACATTTAATATTGTTTGGTAGCTTAAACGAGATTAAACTAAATATGTCAATGTGGTGTTTTATCAATATGCAACTCGTTGCATATTGAGCTCCACTTAATTTCTAGTATTGTTTGCTGCACTTTGCCATGACATGCCTCATTAAACCGGACATGCATCATACTTGATTGTGCATCATGCCATGTTTATGTGATGGTTGTTTACCATGTTGCTTGCTTCTTTCCGGTTTGCTTCTCTCGTTAGCTTCAGTTTCATTCCGGAGTTGTGAGGATTCGTTCGACTACGTCCGTTTGTCTTCTTCATGGACTCGTTCTTCTTCCTTGCGGGATTTCAGGCAAGATGACCGTCACCTTGGATCTCACTACTATCATTGCTAGCTAGTTGCTTCGTTCTATCGCTATGCTGCGCTACCTATCACTTGTTTTCAAGCCTCCCAAACTGCCATGTCAGCCTCTAACATTTTCACCCTTCCTAGCAAACCGTTGTTTGGCTATGTTACCGCTTTGCTCAGCCCCTCTTATAGCGTTGATAGTTGCAGGTGAAGTTGAAGATTGCACCATGATGGACAGGATTATGTTGGGATATCACAATATCTCTTATTTAATTAATGCATCTATATACTTGGTAAAGGGTGGAAGGCTCGGCCTTATGCCTGGTGTTTTGTTCCACTCTTGCCGCCTTAGTTTCCGTCATACCGGTGTTATGTTCCTTGATTTTGCGTTCCTTACGCGGTTGGGTGATTTATGGGACCCCCTTGACAGTTCGCTTTGAATAAAACTCCTCCAGCAAGGCCCAACCTTGGTTTTACCATTTGCCTCACCTAGCCCTTTTTTTCCCTTGGGTTTTTGGAGCCCGAGGGTCTTCTTTATTTACCCCCCCGGGCCAGTTCTCTTCCGAGTGCTAGTCCAAACCAAGCGATGTCTGGCACCCCCTGGGTAACCAGGGTCTATGCCAACCGGACGTCTTGCTCATCCGGTGTGCCCTGAGAACGAGATATGTGCAGCTCCTATCGGGATTTGTCAGCACATCGGGCGGCTTTGCTGGTCTTGTTTTACCATTGTCGAAATGTCTTGTAAACCAGGATTCCGAGACTGATCAGGTCTTCCTGGGAGAAGGAATATCCTTCATTGACCGTGAGAGCTTGTGATGGGCTAAGTTGGGACACCCCTGCAGGGTATAAACTTTTGAGAGCCATGCCCGCGGTTATGTGGCAGATAGGAATTTGTTAATGTCCGGTTGTAGATAACTTGACACCAGATTCGAATTAAAACACATCAACCGCGTGTGTAGCCGTGATGGTCTCTTCTCGGCGGAGTCCGGGAAGTGAACATGGTTTTTGTGTTATGTTTGATGTAAGTAGGAGTTCAGGATCACTTCTTGATCATTGCTAGCTTCACAACCGTTCCGTTGCTTCTCTTCTCGCTCTTATTTGCGTATGTTAGCCACCATATCCTGCTTAGTCGCTGTTGCAACCTCACCACTTATCCTTCCTTACCCATTAAGCTTTGCTAGTCTTGATACCCATGGTAATCGGATTGCTGAGTCCTCGTGGCTCACAGATTACTACAACCACAGTTGCAGGTACAGGTTATGCGATGATCATGATGCGAGAGCGATGTTTGCTTGTCTTGGAGTTCTTCTTCTGCTTCTTCTTCGATCAGGGGATAGGTTCCAGGTCGGCAGCCTGGGCTAGCAGGGTGGATGTCATTTGAGTTTCTGTTTGTGTCTCATCCATAGTCGGATGATGCTCTTATGTATTGCGTTGTTGTATTCGTGTGGAATTCCATGCCTCTTGTATGTATCCCCAACTATTATGTAATGGTATGATGTAATGATATCCACCTTGCAATAGCGTCTTCAATATGCGCTTCTACCCTTGGTGGGACCTTCGAGTTCCTTTAGGATAGGGTCGCATATTGGGTGTGACAAGTTGGTATCAGAGCCTCGACCGACCATAGGAGCCCCCTTGATTGTTGGCCGTTCTTGAGTCTAGAGAAAACTATTTTGAGTCTTAGGATTATATATATATATATCAGAGAGTAGGATTCTTTTTACTCCTCAGCCCCCTTCGTCGCTCTGGTGAGGACTCCTGACGTAGATGTTTTGACTTTCCTCTTTGAGATGTCACCCAAGGATAAAGAAGAGCTTCACAACAAGTCAAGTAGTGCTTACAATGCCTCATGTGATGCTCCTACATCATCAAGTGAGAAACAAACCTTCATTGAAGAATTCAGCCTAATGGTGAAGAACTTCAACAACTTCTACAAGAGTAGAAGCAAGGAAAGAAGTTTCAAGTCAAGGTCCTACAATGACAAAAGATCTTCGAGTCATGAACATAATTGCTACAATTGTGGAAGACCCGGACACTACTCCAATGAGTGTACGGCTCCCTACAAAAGAAGAGAAGATTCACCTAAAGAAGAAGTAGAAGATAAGAATCACCACCAAGAGAGAGAAGGAGTAGAGATGACTGTTATGAACGAAGAACCTCCCGGAGAAGCAAGGATTTGGAAAGAAAGGACAAATCATCAAAGAGCTACATAAAACGAAGACATAAAGCTCACGTTGGTGAATGGGTATTCGGCTCCGATTCCGACCATCACTCCGAAAGAAGTTATCACTCCGACTCCGAATATATTCAAGATGAAGGTGTTGCCGGTCTAGCACTTGTGTCAACCAACTCCTATGACATATTTGACTCACCAAATTAAGGAATTGGAAGATGCTTCATGGCTAAAGGCCCAAAGGTATCACACCCCAAGTATGTTGATTTCAATAGTGATGAAGATGATTTGCTAGGTGATGATGATTTACTTGTTGATAACTCTAGTTATGAAAACTATGATGAATTTTCTATTAATCATGCTAATCAAGATAAAATGAATGATGATGATAAGAAAGGAGCACTACAAAAAAATACACTTCCGTGATGATACGTGTTTGTCACAGTAGGTCGCGTTTTTTGTCATGCATGTACATCCATGACGATTTTATGGCAGAATCAAGATAGTCATACCTGTGCTGTCGTAGAAGTGTTCCATGACATTACCAAAATTATCATCACGGAAGTGTCCACTTCCATGACGATAAATCGCGCGTCACAGAAGTGCTTTCGCCAAGGGTGACCAACATGTGGCATCCACCGTAACGGAACGCCGTTAAGCTATCGGGTCCCGTTTTGGATCCGATAACCCGTTAACAGCCCGGACCAATTGGGATTTTCCACATGGAAAATCATCATTGGCTGGAGGAAGCACGTGTCAGCTCCCCGTTGGCGATGTCAAGATGAAGGAGGAGCTCGAAATCCACGAAGATCTGTGCGCGTCATTGGAGTTGTTCAACCTGGCGACCAAGTGCGCAAGGGCTGAGGAGGGACGCCTTTCCCTTCTCGAGCTCCCGGCTGCAGATCCAGAAGAGAAGAAAGCCAAGGCCAAGGATGTGAAGCGCAAGGGAGAAGCTGTGCTCGCAGCAGAGCCATACATGAAGCGCGGCAGGGACCAGCCGGAGTCGTCCAAGGGCAGCCGGTACTGTGTGTACCACGATCTTCATACCCACAACACCAATGAATGCCAAGAGCTCAGGGCCGTGTGAGAAGGCCGTGTTGGTCGACGTCCCGAGCGCAATGATCGGGGCTACGGCCGAGGCAGAGGAAGAGGTGGAGGACGATGGGACGACCGTGGTCCTCGCCAAGGGTGGCGTGACCGGCCTCGCGAGGACCGCTGGCAGGACCAGCCTCGCGAGGGGGCTTGGAGGGATCAACCTCGTGAGGATCGCCCACAGGGCAACGCAGGGCTTCCTCCTCTGCCACCACCACCAAGAAGGAATGACGACCATCGTCAGGACGAGGGGACTGGGGGCTTCCAGGAGCCGCGTGCAATCGCTTGCATCTTGGGCGGTGCCCAGGCCCCAGCCTCTCAGCGCATCTTCAAGCAGTTTGCTCGCGAGGTGAATGCAGTCCTCCCCAAGCTTGAGGCCACGCGCCCTCTCAGGTGGTCTGCGTGCGCCATCATGTTCAGCTCAGCGGATCAGCTCAAGTGCGCGGCAACGGACGGTGTCCTCCCGATGCTCTGTTCCCTAGTCATCAGCAATGTGCAAGTTACCAGGACCCTCATCAACGGTGGGGCAGGGCTTAACATCCTGTCTGTCGAGATGTTCAACAATCTCCAAGTGCCATATGATTAGCTTCAACCAACCAAGCCTTTCTCAGGAGTCACTGATGGTTCCACTGTCCCGATAGGGCAGGTCCGCCTCCCTGTCACCTTTGGGCAACGCAAGAACTACCGTACCGAGCTCATTGACTTTCACGTCGCCCACATTCGCCTTCCATACAATGCCATCCTCGGATATCCCACTCTGGCCAAGTTTATGGCAGTGACTCATCATGGCTACAACGTCCTCAAGATGCCAGGAAGTGGCGGAGTCATCACGGTCCCCTGTGAAGAGAAGGATGCGGTGTGCTCTCTCGAGCGCGCCTTCCAAGCCGCGTCAATCGAGGACCCAGACAACAAGAGTGGAAACCTTCCTGAAGCAGCTCCCAAGAAGAAGAAGACATCACCTGACTCAAGGCCTCAGGAGGCAGGTACCTCCGGAGGCGTCGCATCCGGGCATGCGCCCATCCAAGGGGCGCCACACTCCGTCACATAGGAAGGCGCGCCTGGCGCCCTCCTCGGGCAAGGCTCGGGGGCTCTCTCCTGGGGAGCCACTGACTTTGCCAAGATCATGAGGGAGGCACTCAGGCACCACTTGGAGGCATGCTTCATGGCACGTTTCCCTTAGGAAGGCGTAAGGCAAGGAGGGCCCAACCCTCAGGAGTTCATCACCAAGGTCGCTCAGGAGTTGCAGGAATCGAGAGTCATGCATGGCAACCGCTGCCTGCCTAGCGTAGCTCCCCACCCAGGCAAGGATGGCGGGCTGCACGTCTGCATTGACTACCCAGGGCTCAATCGGATTGCATCGCAAGAGTGCTTCTGGCCTTCGCGCGTGGGGTGTTGCAAGGGTCCACCGCATAGCTACGTTCGCATGCCCTTCGACCTGCCGAACGCGGCTGCTGCTCACCAGCGCCTAATGAGGAGCATTCTGGAAGCTCAAGTGGCCAAGCACCATGCACTCCTGGAGGAAACGGAGATGGACCTCACTGAGCCGCCCGGACCTCCCGAGCCTCCCGAGGCTCGGGGCTCCTAGGGCTCATGAGGATTGGCTTCTTCACCACGCACCGTCAGCTACTCCGACACTCGCTCTACAATGGTATCAGGTGACTTCTCTCAAGTTTCGTTTCAGCTGGGAGCGCCCTCAGGGCTGCATCATTCCCAGGTCGCGTGGGTCTGCCCCCGTGGCATGTATCCGTTTTGCTTATGTCTTCAGCTTACCTTGCTGGGGTCGCCCCTCGGGCTGCATCATCCCCAAGCCGCTTGGGCCTGACCCAGTGGCATGTGCCTTTCTCTGCATCTATCTAAGTTGATTTGCTTTTCCATGCTTAACCTGCCTATGAATATCGTCCGCCGCCTACTACGAGCCTAGGCTTCCTCATGCAAACCACTTGCAAGTTAAAAGGGGGGCGCCTGAGCATCGTGACTCAGGAGCTCTTACTGGCTCTCCAGCCCTCACCCCTGGCCTTGTCCACGGCATCGCGACCTGGCATACCAGCGGCGGCTGATCTTGCTCGAGGGCCGGGACCTGAGGACGTAGAGCATTTGCATTTTAACCATCTTGCAGGAATGTACCACCGACAAAGGCCTAGAGCCAGGCGCAACCTGCCTCGAGGTAGGGCCTCGTGAGTCCCGCGCTGGCTCACGGGTTCCCAAATACACCTCTCATAGCCCTACCATGCCAGCCACGTGTCAGGGCGGGGCTGTACACGCCCCGGGGGCTCCTCCCGGAGGGGAGCCCCCCTCCCACGTACTAGTGGAAGCACCATGCTCCACGCAGGCTGACGACACTGCCAAGGAGCGGCTATGCCCGTACACATATGGAAGCGCTATGCTCCACGCTGGTGATAAGCAACTGAGGGCAGCCCACGGCTGTATCAACCTCAGGGAGCCCAGAGCTCAATGTCTAGCCTCATCGCAATGCCTCCCCTCGGGAGCGCCGCGCGAGGGGGCTGGGCACGGGGGCTGCGCCCAGGCCACGCCCAAGCACACGCCACCCAGCTAGGTCCCTCAGACCTGGTCATCACACGCCCCTCCCCGAGCGGAGCCAAGGTATGAAGACCCGTTTGAGCGTCAAGGGGGACTCCTGAGCATCACGACTCAGGAGCCTAACTAGTCACGTAGCCCCTCACTCCTTAGTTCCGAAAGGCTAACAACGGTTGAGGTATGCGCGGGGCCGGGCCCTGTCGACATAGAACGACAGATCCTCTCTTCCACCCCCTCCTTATTTGTTGTTTACGCGTCAAGGGGGACTCCTGAGCATCGCGACTCAGGAGCCTAACTTGTCACGTAGCCCCTAACTCCTTAGTCTCGTCCTGGTGATCCGGTCGGGGCTAATGGCGGCTGAGGTATGCGCGGGGCTGGGCCCCGCCGACGTAGAACACAGGCAAATAGGAAGGAAATCACAAAATCTAGCAAATCCAGAAGCAAATATTACATGCCATAGATTGTTATCACAATACCAAACACAAATTTAAACGCCTCCACGAGGCACGATGCATGTTGCAGGAATCGAAGCAGGAAAGAGGCCGCGAGAAGATCACCCCTAGGCCGCGCCACCGCTCGTGGTAGAGTCACGCTTGTCAGCTCCACCCCCCGAGGCCGCGGAGCCGGTAGCGCCTCGCTTGGGCGAGGTGTTGAAGGCGCGGAACTTCGCCAGCAAGGCCTCCGCTCGACCCTTGACGGCCTCGGCAGCAGCGGCGGAGCGCTTGGCGTCCACGGGCTCCAGCAGGCCGTCAAGGTTGGCATCGGGGTTGCGGAGGTAGACGTGGCTGAGGATCCACGTCACCGCTGCGGAGGAAAGGATGCGAGCCTCAACTTAGGCTATGGGGCCGATGCCAATCATGACCTCCTCAAGCGCCTCGACAAGGAAGGGAACCAGCTTAGTGGGGCCTTCCTTGGCTCCGGCCAGCGGTTTCTCCAGGCCCCCATCATAAAGTGTTTTCAGCGCCGTGCAAGCCCTCTCCTAATAGCGCGTGAAGGACACGCGGTCCTCGGCCAAGACCTCCGCCTTAGCATCCAGATCAACCCTCTCCATCTTCAGCGCCTTCTCCAGCGTCTTTAGCCGGTCGGTCGGCCAAGAGCTCGGCGTCGCGATCCTTGAAAGCAGCCTCCCGAGCCTTCATCTCATCCTCCTTCACCTGGCGGTCGTGAATCTCCTTGGCGAGCTTATCATGCAGCCCATGTAACTCGCCCTCCAGCGTCTTGTAGCATCCCTTGACAGTTGAGGCATCCTTCAACGCCGCGTCGCGAGCGGCCATGGCCTGGGAGGTGGCTTGCTTCCCCTCCTCGGAAGCCGCCACAGCCTGGCTTAGCGCCGCTCGGACGGAGGCGTCGGAACGAACCCAGCCGGAGACCAACTCCAGGCGCTCGGCCACCAGGCGAGGGTCCGCGCTCCGAAGATCCTTCCGCAGCTGACCCAGCTCGTCGGTGGCACGATCCAAGGCGACGGAGGAGGCAGAGGAGACGGGAGCCGGCGGAGTAGGAGGAGAAGATGGCAGCGTGATGACGGCTTGGGAGGCAGGAACCCCCTAAGCCTTGGCGACTTCGGCGACAGCATAAAGCCCAGGTGCCTCCAGGGTCAGCGGGGTCACAGGGGCTGACTCCTCGCTGGAGCGTCCCTGCTGGCCTCGCGAGGATGATCAGGCATGGGATGTACGAACCCCGCTGCCTTCCTTCCCCGCGAGTGAAGACGTGGCCACGGCTAAAGAGCCCGTTCCAGGAGGGGTCGCCGCGTATCCCTTCAGCCTCTTCGCCACAGGGAGCAGCCTACCCAATGAAAGATGTCAGGCATCAACGACAAAAGACAGGAGCAAGGCAGAGTTCGAGTACTTACTGGTTGACTACCGCGGGATCCCACGGACTCCGGCCAAGCTTGAAGCCCGAAGCCTCTTGCGGGGCTCAGCCTCGGGAGGCCCAGCTGCGGAGGAAGGCGCACCTGAAGGGCTAGAGCTGGCTTCGGCTGGAGCGAGGGCTGGGGTAGACCCTCGCGAGATCAGCCCAGACCTAGCCTTCCTCGGGACCAAGGGCGGGTCGTCTCCCCTCGCCTGGCGCCGGCCTCGTCATCATCAGGCATGGAGCGAAGGGCGTTGGACCTACGCCAGGGGGAAGTCTCCCCTGTCCCCTCGATGGTCGCCTCCGAGTCACGCTCCTCATCCTCTTCATCGTCTTCCTCCTCTCCCCCGCCGGAGTCGTCAGAGGACAAGTTCACCGTCGCCGTCGCCGCCTAGCCCTCAGGGTCCTCCGACGGCACCAGACCGACCACGTCGAAGGTGGGCATGGTGTCCACCACCCGTTCCCAGTCATCACGAAGGAACAAGGGGACCGGAGCATCCTTCGGGCCTGCCACGTCCTCTCCAACCAAGAAGTGGAGGCTGCGGTCAGATCCTCGTCATTCAGGGCATCCGAGCTCAGGCGGGGGACGACGTCCGCATCCTCGAGCCTCCACAGCGGGTGCGAGTGTGCCTGAAGAGGAGCCACCCGGTGCAACAGGAACTCCCTCAAGAGCGAGGCCCCGGTCAACTTCGCCGCCCTCAGATTGCCCGGCCTCAGGTCGGCATTCATCTTCTCCAGAACCAGCTTCGCCCGCCGGTCGTCAATCTTCGCATGGGACCACGCCACAACGGCCTCGGGCTGCTCTATGGGAAGCTGCAGCAGGGGGTTGTTGCACCTGGCGTCCACCATGACCCACTTGCTCCAGAAGCCGTCGGCCCTCTTCCCGGCCTTCGAGATGATGTTGGACTTGGAGTACGTGACAAAGCTTGTGCACGCCGAGATAGTAGTCGGGGAAGATCGACAGGAGAAGAATGGAGTTGGGATGGATATGCAGAGCATGCAACTGATATTGGCGAAGGACAGCAAGGAAGAACTCTAAGAAAGGAGGAACCCAACCAGCAATAACGACGCTCATGAAGAGGGGGTAGAAGGTGCTCCCCTTGTCCTCCGGCCGTGCAGAGCCAAGCCGGAGCGCATTCTCCCCCATCTCGTTGCTCTGCGCCGCCGCCATCTGGCGCGTGAGGGCGAGATTCTTCTCCGTTACATTGGGGGAGACCAGAGCCGGCAAGTACCAGGCCGATGCAGCCCCGACCGCGGTCTTGCGGGGTGCCATCGCTCGCCGCAGGAGAAAGGTTGCGGCATATCTGGAGATTTCGGAAGCAGGAGGGCGAAGACCAAGAAAAGGGGATCTGAAGCAAGGAGAACGAGAGTAATGAAAGTAAGGCTAACCCCGGGCCAGCCTTTTGTCAGTCGAGCAGTTGCCGAGGCAGCGTGGGGAAGCGGAGGTGCCCACGTCCAATCAACCGCCACGCGGCGCCCAAGGCCACAGGCTGATGGGGCCCACGGCGCTCCGCACTTGCCCCTTCGCTTCTCTGCTAAGACCAGTCCGAGCGCGCCTTGGGCCCGGGGGCTACTGTCGGCGTTCTGGGAATGGGGGTCCCCAGACTTGCCTGCCCGCGGCCTGCGGTGTGGATCGAGTGGTGACCCAGTACGACCCATCTTCATCAGCGCAAGACTCAAGACCCTCGTGAGGGGCCAAGCCTCGCGCGGTGGACTAAACAAGACTTCCTAAGGAGCGGCCTCACCAAGCAGGCTCGCGAGGAGGCGGAGAGATCAAGGCAGGGGTACCTCGCGAGGTGCTCGTGGCGCAAGCCGTGACGATCGAGACCAGGCGGGCGCCGGCCCGCATAGTGTCCTTGTTTCCTCTTTGGTGCAAATGGGGCAAGCACAGGCGTGGAGTACCGAGGCATCAGGCAAAGGTTGCCATTTCAGTGCAATGAGACCAAGACCAGCAGAGCGGCAGGATGGAGGTCACCGTGGAGCCCAAGACGGCGTCATCACCAGTGCCTTTGGCAGCCGAAGACCAACTTTAGTCAGGATAACTTGTACTAGATGTTCCCCTTCAAAATGGCCGTTGTTAGTGCCCATCCTGCTCAATATTTGGGAAGAGGACCAGGGCCTCTATAAATAGGGCTAGACACCATAAAAAAGGGCATCAAGCTCTCATCAGATCGAGTTCTCATCAGATCGAGAGACGATCGAACTCTTCCAAGCAGTTCATCGCACCAGCTCAAGAACACCTCTCGCGAGGTTGTTCGCCCTTTGTACTATTCATCATCAGCCCCTGAGGCAATCCATCACACCACATACTGGAGTAGGGTATTACACCACAACAGTGGCCCGAACTAGTATAAATCTTGTGTCCCTCGTGTTGTTCATTGTTTAGCTTAGATTCTCGCGAGGTGATCGGACGTGGAGTGGTAGGGGGAAGATCTTCACGCGCACCCCAGAGTTCGAACCTTAAGGGTCTGCCGGAACCCAATATCCGACAGATTGGGCCAAATAAGGACCGGGGCAATTTTGGCCTGTTATAAGCCCATGATTTGATTGACACAATAATGAGCCGGGGTCTATTTCGGCCTGCTATCGGCCCGTGAAATGTTCGGCACGTTTCAGGCCCAACCTACTTTTTGGCCTCCTAAAAGACCATTGAGTTTTACTGGGAAAATAGGGCCGGCGGTTGACTCGGCCTATTAAAGGCATGAATCTACTAGTGGGCCAGTTTACATTTAGGCCTGTTAACGGACCAAGATGACGGGGCCCATGATGCCGATCATACATAGTGATTTGCATGACAGCCCGATTATGTACCGTAATTTTACGGTTTGGCCGGTTTACTGCGAAGACAGGATATATATACAGTAAAATAACTGCAGCATCGTGAATAAGAAAAAAAACCTAGACTATACAATAAAGAAATTATGGCATATTACATCCACTGGGCATCAAAGTTCGCCACTATGATAATAAAGCACAAGCAGATAGCAGATTACATACACTGGGCATCAAAGATCGCCACTAGTGCAAGTAAATACACCGACAAAATAATATACAAAACCGATAGCACTTCAATAGAGTTCAAGAAAGGTTAGCCCTGCTCGGAAGCTGCAGCGCAAGCAGCCGAGCAAGCTGATGAGAGTGCACTTGTTTGACACTTATATCCTCCTCACTCTGAAAGATAAACAAGCAGACAAATGACAGGTTTTCACATATAAGTATCAGTGCTGACTATTCATCACATTTCTTACTGACGAATAAAGTGACACAGTTTAAAATAGCATTAACACAATATGGTATTGTTCAGGTCAAGACATGGCAGGAAATGACATTGTGAAGGAGTTGGCAGCTTCACGACACCACTGGATTACAGATCAAGAACTCATAAGTATCAATGGTAAGTGTGCTGTCAATTTACCCATTTCAGATTGGCAAAATAAGATCACTTGCTCTGTATAGTTTAATTTACATGGCATGAAGAAGGAACTTGGTTGTACAACTGAAAACTTAAATTGAGAACGACAAACTTTTGTTTATGAACTACATAATAAACTTTAAACATGCAATTTGATGTAAACACAAAAAATAAACAGCTGTTACAGTCATGCCTAACCAAATATACACAACAAAGTTTGAAGTCTTGAGAAGGATAAACTTACATTATTGGTGAAGGAAGGCTCTATAAAGCCCTTGTCCATTCTGATGGGGGGGGCAATTCAAGAAGTTTACCACATAATCTTCTTCATAAGCATTGCCTTTATTCTACATTTTGTTAAGAGTAAATATAGATGTGACAATATAAGAAAAAATGGAGAATATTTAAGATAAGATGAAGAGTGATGCTACATAACCAAGTAGCTATAAATGTAAGTATAGCGATACAGGCAAAAGGTACAGCCAAGAGCAATGCAGAGCTAAACTTAAGTACCATCGGTGTTATCCAACCTTATGGTAAGAGTAAATATAGATCTGATGTGTAGAAAATGGAGGGCAAAGGAAAATAAGCTGCAGAGTGATGGTACATGAACAACTACCTTTCAATATAAGTACACTGATAAAGGAGAGCAGGTACTTACAAGAACAATGCAGAGCTAAAAAATTTCATTGGCATTGGATATATTCTACACTAATGTAACCATTCATACAAATCAGATAATTTGGAGCGAACAATTGATAAGCAAGCTATCATGCATACTGCTGTCACATAATGAACCAGGTATGTATGCAAGTACAGTGATACAGGACAACAGGTACTAACAAGAGCAAAGCAACGGGCAGCATATTTGCGACATCCTATCGTTTTCAAACCGGAATTCTTTTTCGAGCAGATTTCCTGCAAAAAAGATCTGTAAGGCACATGCGGAAAAGTAGAAGTTCAAATTGTCATGCGATATCATAGACAATACCTCATCCTCAGAACGAGACCAGTGCATAACAAAGTTTTTCCATTCAATGTCTTCTAAATTTAGCACAGGAGACTTCACCGGAAATTCATTTATAGACTTGCCATCAAAGTGTGATTTCCTCAGGTAACACCGATACTGCTGCAATGCTTCCTTGAAAAGCGTAAGCAAGCTTTGCTCGTCATGACCATCCAGATTGACCCTCGCCTACTTACAACAATGCAATGTAAATCATTGATGTTTTCAATCAGCAGAAAATAGGAAAATAATCACCATGAATAATAGCACTTACACGTAAGTGGGACAGGAAGATGTGAAAATGGTGTTTGTCTTCACTATAATCTTCCCATGATGGGAATATATGCACGTAGTCCCTAACAACATTGAAAGCATTGTATTTTAAATTGGGAATAACTGGAATGGGGTTCCAATCTGCAGGAATTGGCCATCTCTGCAGTTGGGATAGGTCTTTGGCCGGTGGACTTGCTTTACTTTTTGCTGGAGTGTGATTTTTCTATGGTACGGCTGGTGCTATGGCAACTGAAACCGGCATACCTTTTGCTGGAGTGCAGGTCCTGTGTGGTGGGGCTAGTGGTGTGGCCAGTGAAGTATGGGTACAGTCTGCTGGAGTCGGTCCTACGTCTTGTGTCACTGGTTGTACAGCCAATATAAGTGGGGTGCTGTCTGATTTCTCTGGCACAACCACGTTTTTCAAGGACTTTGTTGGTGCTCCTTCAGGTTCGGCAATCACCCTCTTCCTTTTTGATGTCTGATGCACAAGAACAACATTTGAGTGAAAAAACATGGTATGATTACAGATGGAATATGTATTGATAATGGATGGGCATGTCATCTCGACATATATGATGAGTAAACTAAGCAGATGGCGGTGCAACAAAGTAGAAGAAATGCAAGACAATATATGCAAGATACGCGCATCAATAAAACCTTGCCAAATTATAACAGGCACCTTGATGGGTGAACATGACAGGCCATCTGCCTTTGACTCCTCGAGGTTAGAATAGTCATTAGGATCATATTCTGAACAAGAATCTACAAGTGGGGAGCGTATGAGTTTCATTGCATCCAGAATGGCACTCAATGCCTTGGTGCCAATTTTGTAAGTCATTGCAGTGTTCCACAATATTCTTCCGATGCACGGATTCTGATATTAACTGTAATTGCATATAATATCTGAGAACCATGAAAACATAAATAGTTGTGAGATTATATTTGTAATGCAGATGATATTCTAATATAGGGGCGCCCCTGTAAACACTTGTGTGCTATCACTAGATTCTGATGAGAGAGCTCATGTGTGCTGTAATATGGTGCGTGCATTTATATAATATGGCACAAGTACACAAAAAATAGGCTCCAGAAAAGGATAGTTGGCAGATGATAGGTTTATAATATACTGTATAGAGAGTTTATTGCCAAACCATGATAACAAGAGCACACAACAACTAGGCAGATCATAGTGTACATAACAAGGGTACACCATAACCACGATATATAAAGCGGGAAAGTGGAACTGGCTTGAAAATACTGTGTTGTATTGTTGCTAGTAATTAAAGCCTATCTATCATGTACAGGCCAACTCTATCAGCTGTTGACTGCAGATGTCCCTGCGCCCCTTCCTGGCAAGGAACATACCATACGTACTAAATATAGAATAAACAAAGAGGAACGTGTTAAAGAACAGAAGAGGAAGCATATTCTTGAGGTTCCGCTTCATTGCATACAATGTTGGTTTCCCACTCATGATGAACCACAACGCCCAAAGAAATGCAATTCCATGCTATCTCTCTATATGTGGCAATTTTGAACAAGAGTCATTAGGATCATATTCTGAACAAGAGTCAACATGTGGGGAGCGTATGAGTTTCATTGCATCCAGAATGGCACTCAATGCCTTGGTGCCAATTTTGTAAGTCATTCCAGTGTTTAGCTTCAAGAGTGGACTGCTGCTAGTGCGACACAAAGTAGCTACACAGATCATAGTGTAGATACAACGGGAAAACCTTAAGCATCAGAGTAAAATCAGCAAAGTGGAACTTGCTGGAATATATGTGCTAGTATTGTCGGTACGGCTAGAAAGGCTTTGGATACCAGCTCTCTTCAAGTGAAGGTGCGGTACTGTTAATATTAGTGTAACTCTCAAAGGCGACACAGCTCCCCGCATTTCCTTGCTATTCTTATAGGATTCAAGTGGGCAGGCCACACAAATCCTATTCCTATGTTCACAAAATCCTACGAATCAAAGAGGCTCAAAGTGTCCATCACAACCGACCGTATAGACCTCTACATTGCAAATGTCCCTGCTCCATCTTCAGTACAAGGAACATACTATACTATTATCATACTCCCTCCGTTCCAAAATATAGGTCTTGGTAGAGATTTCCACTATGGATCACATACAGATTTATCCAGATACATTTTAGAGTGTAGATTCACTCATTTTGGTCCATATGTAGTCCATGGTGGAATCTATACAAAGACTTGTATTTAGGAACGGAGAGAGTACATATTAAAGAAGAACGGAAGAGGAACATGGTAAAGAAGAGCAAGCAGATTTTGGATAATAAAATGTTGATTGCGCAGTTCCCACACATGATGAACCAGAGCGCATTAAGAATGCAACTCCCAATTGTCTCTCGACCATTTAAGGCGGTTGGATGAAGATCCTACGTCTCCTAACCCTTCTTCTTCCTCGTCTCTGATTCTTCCCATACAGAACACTGCACAGGCCGCCGACCGGACCATCGGCCCCCACCGCCTGTGTTCCTCACCACCCCACCCCCACCCCCGCCCCCGCCCCCACCCGTGTCGAGTTTTCTTCGTTCGGCGAGGGCCCACAACCACCCGAGCCCCTTCGTTCGCACCGGCGAACTCCGGCGAGCTCTAAAAAATCGACTGACCCAATTTTGAAATTTAGTCTACTGTGATTTAACTAGCGTGGAATATAAAAGGGAAAAACCATAAGCATTGGGAGTATAGTGTTGAGCGTGCCATGACGGATCTGAAGGTGCAAACCGGACAAAGGTAACTTCGCAACCAAGACAAGAAATCAGAGTAAAGTAGTGGCGATCTATTTTCTTGCTGCGATAAATAAGTTGAGCAGATACGAAAGAGTACCGCCTCTGGTGCAGTGCCATGTATGCATCTGCTGAGAATTTGACGTTGCCGCGGTAGCGATGGCTGTCGGCAACATGGAAGTAGATCTAGGAGGGTAGATGGTGGCGGCGGGGCGCGGTGGACGAGACGGTCGTAGGAGCGGCGCCAGCAAGGTGGACGACGGCGAGGATGAAGCGAGAGGACGGGATGCAAGGATCCCGGTCCGAAGCCGTGGATGAGAGAGGTCGATCTCTTGTAATGGATGGCGGCGTCGGGGTATCAGCTCCGGCATGGTGGAGGAGGACGGCGGTGGATGGGGTGGCGGACGGTGGCGGACAGAGGAGGCTGGGGTGGAGAGGGTGTTTTGGCGCCCACGGAGTATGAATGGGGAAAAGGGAGGTAGAGAGGAAGGGGGGAACCATGTATTCAAGGCGCGCTTGTCTCAAATGCGAGGAAATTTACAAACTTAGCCCCTGTTTCAAATTTCCTACATCACAACAATATTAGTCGGTTGGGGATAGGACGGTAATCTCGCATACACCGAATATTTGCCGACGAGAGTTTGTTTTTGGCGCCCACCGTGTATGAATATGAATCGGGGAGGGAGTCGATTTCGGCTGAGGACACACTGTGTTTTGGCGCCCACCGTGTATGAATCCGGGTGAGAGGCGGTTACGTCACGTTTGGGTGGAATTACAAACCTACCCCTATCGAAACCTATAGAAATCCAACAGATAGGCTTTGTGTGGCAGGGATAGGCAGTAGTAATTTCCATCTCGCAGATTTTGGTTTCGGGCGGTTACTGCGATTTTCCCCGCTTCATTCAAATTTTGCAGAGTGCACATTTACTGTGCCAAATCAATTCGAATCCCGTTTGTATTCTATTTTTTTCGGGCGGGATCCATTTTCAATTGGAATTAAATTCTATATACATCATTTTTTATATATACTTTCAAAAGCACAACACTATTTATAGATAAATATGGTTTACAAATGGCATGATCTCAGATTCATAAGGTTGTATCCATCAATTTGGATTTTCAAATATTTGAAACCACATTATGTTGAAATCCAATGTATGCATTCCTCGCTAACTGTCTCCAATTAATGTGTGTTTCATGCGTGTTTTTTAACTTCTCAAACATGTATAATGTGTTTCACACACGCAACATATAGTGTAATCCCGTTTAGACATTAATTGCATATAAACCATGCATTGTTTGTTATTAAAGAATATATGGATCACCAATATTGATAAACTATATAACATTACACGTGTGCCCAAATTCAAATGAATATGCATGTTTGATACACCAATTTGCATTATGATATTATCGATGTCGTGATCTCCAGTTTAAATATTTGAATCGCCTTTAATCCAGATATTCGTCTCATATGGCTATCAATCATGCTTATATAGGACTATCTCTTTGGACCTATACGCGTTCATCATCTCTCAGGTATCTCTCGTGCTACCTGTATGTCGACAATGATCTTTTATCTTTGTAACACACTGACGGTACTCTCTCCCTCGACTTTCATTGCTCTATCTCTCTCTATGTATATCTCGCTCCCTGCTATGTGTTTCTAACTATGATTCTCCATGTAGAATCTCTTCTCTCACACAAACACAAAACTTTATCTCCCGGGGTCTCATTTCTCTCTACTATTCCCATGTGTGCCACTCGCACACCCCTCATACAGAGATGTCTTTCACTCCTTAGATATGAGAACCTACGACTCTTCCTCTTAAATATCTCTTTCTCACACACAAACACAAACTCTGTCTCCCAGGGTCTCATATTTCTCCATTGTTCTCTTGTATGTCGCTCACACACACTCTCTCTCCCTAGAGATATCTTGCTTCCCTCATATGTCTCTCTAGCTATCACTCTCGTTGTGAAATATCTTTCTCTCTCGCAGACACAAAACTCCGTCTCTCGGGATCTCATTTCTCTCTGATATCTGTTTGTATGTGACTCACATGCACCCTCTCTCTATCTCTCTCACACCCACACACATAACTCAGCCTTCTGATCCACTCGACTCCTACCTCTAACGCACACTAGCTAGCATCTTTATCTTTCTATTTATCTGTTTCTCCATCAACCTTCTTTCTCGCCCTCACTCTTGATTCCTATCACGCACACTACATATGTTTCTCTCTACATGCAGTCAAGTGCCCTCTTTTTATTTTTCTCTCACACACACATATATAACTTCACCCTCTGAACCACCCGGCGGTCATCTCCAACACTCAAACTAGCGGATGTCCCTCCAGCTAGCATCTCCATCTCTGTATCTATGTGTAGTTTCTCCGTCAACATTTCTTTCTCGCACGGAGTTTTGCTTCCTATCACCCACACTATATATGTCTCTCCATACATATGCATTTATAGGTTGATCTCTTTTGCACAATCGTTGTGTCTCACTCCCTCTGCTCGCCATAGATGCATGCTCCAGCCCACGGCACTATCTCTTAAAGACAAAAACACATGCTCAATTGTCGGACCTTCTTCCCTGCATTCTCACATGCATGCATATTGTCATACCAATCCGTCTCTCCCATGTCGTTGATCTTATGACTTATGTCTTCTTTCTTTTATCTCGATCATGCGCGCGCGCGCACACACACATCCCACGTATACATGTATACCTCTCACACATGCACGTTCAAGGTCTCTATGTCTCCATACATAGTTAATTACCCTCAATCCTAACGCCACATCGAATCGTTCTCCTCTTGTCTGCACATAACTTCTGCCTGGATGGGTAAAACACACACTCACACTTAACAATTTCCTTCTAGCTACCCCCCTCTCACTCTTCCCCTATATCCCCGAAACCAATAAGACCATCCCTTTGTTTAATTCCCGCCTACATGCACCATCGATATATAGTAGTCTTCCTCGGTGTCTCTTGAACAAACACGTTCTCTCGATGTCGACTCCTCTCACGCGCACACACCTTCTCTTCCCTCTCTACGGGCATTTTCTCTCTCGCACCCCATCGTTAGTGGCCTCTGCCATACACATCACCTCTCTATGATGAAGCCATGCACACTTAAATTACATACGCCACCGAGGACCCCGCGACACACACACACACACACACAGACACACACGCGCGCGCGCGCACCCCCCCCACACACACTAAGACTTCATCTCTCTCTCTCACACACACCCACCCACCACCCACACACTAAGACTCCATCTCTCTCTCTCTCTCTCTCTCTCACACATACACTAAGACTCCATCTCTCTCTCTCTCTCTCACACACACACACCCCACACACACACTAAGACTCCATCTCTCACACACATGCTCTAGGCGAAGCATTTGTTCCTACCACCCTTCATCCAACCTTACCCGTATGATAAACAATCACCTTAATTTACTTGCATAACATGGAAAAATTCCATTTTACTTTAGTAGTCAGCAAACTTATCATCTGTACCCTTATAAAAAACGAGTTGGCGATGATGGTGTGCCTGCCATCTTGTAATACAGACCGTCTAATCTATATCTGACGGATAGAAAGCAAACTATGATAATTTTACAAAAGATACCCGCACCTCTCTCCACATCCTTATCTCCCACAACCTCATTGCTCAGCAATTAAAAAAGGAAGTCTCTGGAACAATCTAGCATGGTGGCCGCTGCCGCCTGCCGGCGCCGTCCATCCCCATGCCTCCGCCCATTCCGACCACCAGTCACCACCATGCTCCACTCCTCCTCACCTTATCTCTCATCTTTCATTTTTTCGATGACATTCTCGAGATACTAGTTTTCCGATAAAATTCTCGAGATATCATTAGTTTTTACACATGGGATTACTCCTGCATTGGTCAATCACAACATGTGTTTTGTAAAAAAATGCATATTGATGTTCCGTGCAATGCACGAGTATCTTGCTTGTAATTATATAATGCAAATCACGAGCAGGAAGTGACATTTTTTTACACAACCACGTTAACATGGCCACGTAAATCACTAGCTAAAGTAACTACCATTATACTTATATCCCGATGCAAAAGGTTGAGTACATGTCCGAAGAGTAGAGTCGCACACACGCACTCTGTCTCTCAGAATCTCTCACATAGACACACCAGTTACGTGACGCCAACTTAAGCAGACACGTATGTTACAATTTGTGCACCCGTAGGTGTCGGTGTCAAAACTGGCGGATCTCGGGTAGGGGGTCCTGAACTGTGTGTCTAAGGCTAATGGTAACAGGAGGCGGGGAACATGATGTTTACCCAGGTTCGGGCCCTCTCGATGGAGGTAATACCCTACTTCCTGCTTGATTGATCTTGATGATATGAGTATTACAAGAATTGATCTACCACGAGATCGTAGAGGCTAAACCCTAGAAGCTAGCCTGTGATTCTGATTGTTGTTGTCCTACGGACTAAACCCTCCGGTTTATATAGACACTGGAGGGGTCTAGGGTTACACAGAGTCAGTTACAGAGAAGGAGATCTACTTTTCCGAATTGCCAAGCTTGCCTTCCACGCAAAGGAGAGTCCCACCCGGACACGAGGCGAAGTGTTCAATCTTGTATCTTCATAGTCCAACAGTCCGGCTGTCCGAGGAGCCCCTAATCCAGGACTCCCTCAGTAGCCCCTGAACCAGACTTCAATGACGATGAGTCCGGCGTGCAGATTATCTTCGGCATTGCAAGGCGGGTTCCTTCTCTGAATACTCCATAGAAGATCTTGAATATGAGGATCGTGTCCGGCTCTGCAAAATAAATTCCACATACCACCGTAGAGAGTACAATATTTCACAAATCTAATCTGCTGACAACTTTTCATAGCGTGACATCACGCCGTGACCCAGTTATTACGAATCGTTTTTCCCAGCCTGCCACTGCACGTGTTGCGAGGCGGTTTTATTGGCACATCTTGTCGAAGTAGAGATCGTGTTCCACTTATCATAGGATTCTCATCAATATGGGTGTGGGTAACCCAACCGCGTTTGTTAGTATGACTCCTCGATTTTAGGCAAGTTCCAAACGGTCACGCGGGGGATGCTTGATATTAGCCCTCTTTATATGGGGCCAAGGCCTGTCCTTTTCTTCCCACGCTCGATCCTTCCCTACCTCGAGTTCCAACACCCAAGGCTCAGGCTAAGTGCTTCGGAACTTCAACCATGTCCGGATCCAACCTTCAAGGCTGGTGGATGGCCTCCTCTGTCACAGAGGAGGACATCAAAAAGCTTAGGGAGGCCAGGTATCTCACCGCCGAAATCCCGCACAGGCTGCCTGCTCAAGGGCAGGTCATCCCCACTCCCGAACCCAACGAGAGTGTCGTATTTGTTTCCCACTTCCTCCGAGGGCTAGGCTTTAGTCTTGATCCCTTTGTTAGAGGGATCATGTTCTATTACGGGCTAGATTTCCATGATCTAGCTCCGGATTCCATTCTTCACATCTCGTCGTTTATCGTCGTGTGTGAAGCCTTCCTCTGCATCACCCCACACTTCGGCTTATGGCTCAAGACCTTCAATGTGAAGCCGAAGATGATCGATGGGCGACACGCAGAGTGCAGAGGCGCTATAATAAGCAAAGGCGCCGATGCCTTATGGCCAAAGGGTTCCTTCCCGGAGGTGTCTGACTTATGGTAACGGGAGTGGTTTTACATCACAGCTCCCCGAGGTACAAAGCGGGCGGCCGCCCCCGCCTTCCGCTCGGGCCCTCCGCCTCAACTGGCGTCATGGGTCAACAAGGGACTGGACTGGGGGCCAGTTAATGACGTGCTGACATTGCAAAGCCGCATCCGAGATCTCCTCAAGAGGGATGTCAGTCTTATCAAGGTAATGCAAGTTATGCTAGTTTGTCGGGTCCTGCCATGCCAACGTCGATCTCTCCGTATGTGGGAGTTCAACCCGGAAGGACCGCAAACTATTCAACAATTCTTCGACGTGACACTCGAAGAGATGTATGGATTGTTCTTCGGATCACGAATAAAGTGTCCGGACACCATCGAGGATGCGAGTCTCAACTGCAACCGTCCAGATACCCAAGTAAGTAATTCCGCGACCGAACATGCTGTCTTTATATTTGTCACAACATCATTCTGAAAAATTGCTCTCGGCCAGGACTGGATAAGAAAGGCGGAGAGGATGCGGTGTTCGGCCCCCCGACCCGAAGGCTCGCCGGATCCTGTACTAACCAGGATGCTTGAGCATGCACCCTATCAGGCGCCATCAGGAGAAGATGAGGGGAGGAATAAAGAAGCCAAAAGCGGGCCTCACACATTACACATCCAAACCTGGGGAATTAGTGTCTCCGCGAAGGAGGATAATCGGGGAGGTGAATATAGAATCCCCTCTCCCCAGGGGAAGAAAAGGGCCGCCTCTGAAGACTTGGAAACGGAGGTTTCCAAACGAGGGAAGATACCTTTGCCAGGGGCCACTGCCCTGGAGGGCGTTCTTACCGCACAGCGCCCGCCAGGGGGCCAGCCCTCCACCGAGCTGTAAGTGAACAAAAGTACTTTGGTAAATATATCCTGCTTCATCTCTGGGAACAATAACCGAGACATATATCTTGCAGTCCGGCCCGTAGCCCTTCTCAACAGAGTTCATCTTCGGGGGATCTTCTTCCGGAGATGATGGAGAGCGAAACACCTCCTCCTGCCTCCCCGCCTCATGGGGCAGACGACCCCGAGGTGTCGTCACGGAGGATTTCTCCTGATCCGCCAAGGCCAGAAGGTAACTCTTCGGCCATGCAAAGTCCGGAGTATTCGGCTCCTAAGGAGATCAAAGAGTGCGGGACTGTCCGGTGCACAACCGGACACACTGATGGGTCTTCTCGAGCAAGCGGTTATCTCAGAGGCGCATCGTACCTTAATGGATACGGTGGTTGAGAGGATTTCATCCACCAAAAACGGGTTGAATGAAGCTTTTACGAGCCTGCTAAGAGGCTTTGAGGTACGCAAAGTAACATATATGTATTCTTGACAGTACCACACATGCTAGGTGTGCTCTATATAGATAGTAGCCCCTGAGACTCTGGTTGCCGGCCAGAAGCGGCAAACAAAGGATCATAGTCCCAGGGAATGATCATGCTGCTTTTATGTGCAGGCGGCTGAGGGTACGGCGGCTGGCCGGACTGCTGATATTGCCGAACTGAGCCGGCATCTTGACGTGGTGGATGCTGACATCGCGCTTGTAAACAAGCGGCTTGACGAGGCACGGGGTATGTATTTTTGGGTGGTCATCAAATATTAAGAGGAGCATGATGCTAGTATCTATAATATGCTATGACTGCAGATGGAGCTACTGCCGTGGAGACCCTTCGGGCGGAACTTGCCGGAGCCAAGGAACAAGCCAGGATAAGTGATGCGGCCGCCCTAAAGGTGGCCGAAGAGTTAAGAGCCGAACAGGCTGCTCATCGCCAGAGTGAAGATAAAATAGCCAAGATGGTTGTTGACCTGAAAGATGCCACCGACCGATATGAGCTCCTTGAAAAGGAAAGCCAAGCGAAAGCGGCTGACCTGAAGAAGGCCTTGGAAGCAGCCAAGGAAACTCGCTCTAAAATTAGAGCGGTAAGGGAGGAGCTTCGTGAAGTCGGAGATATCGCGGCTGGGAGGCCCTTTTTTGTTGCGGATGAAGTTTGGAGATCCGAAGTATGCCCCTCTAGATCAATTATGGAGTGATGCAGATGCGTATTTGGACTTGGCCAAGAGTGCTGCTGATGCGACTGAGTTTTTCAAAGATCAGAAAGATCATGAGGTGGAAAGGTTGTTCTGGTCGTAGTTCAGTGCTCCGACGCGTCCGCTGTCGTTGAATGAACAAATGGCCGAGTGGGCCGAGCTCCATAGGTTGTCCGGGCTTGCTATGAGGTCTGTCGTGGATCATCTTTGGCCGAAGGGACCAAGGCCGGACATTTATTTTGGTTTAGTGCAATGATTCCTTGGTGCTGTGTCGCATATCGACGCTGTGAATAGGTCGGCGTGCATAGAGGGTGCACGGATGGCTCTTGCCCGTGTTAAAACATATTGGGCAGGGATGGAGGCCACCGCTATTGCAACCCGAGGTCCGGCGGGAGGCCAGTACCCGACCAAGCTCTATTTTGAAGAAGTCCTAGAAGGCGCCCGTTTAATAGAGGCTCAATGCTTGAAGAGCACCATGTTCAAGTGACATGTATCTGAATTGTAAAAACAATGCTATTTTGATTACAAAGGTTGTGTTTATACTTTTGCCCGAAAGTATTATAGTGCCTCCTGTGCGGCCGTTTATGTATGTATATAACCTGAAAGTTTGCAGTCGTCGGCTTCAGCCCCCATGCATATAATGCGGGGGTGGTCGAAAAAGCACGTAATCACACTTGATCCAACGTCTTGGTCCATTAAGGAGGTGATAGCGCGGCGAACTAGGCAATCGGACTATATAGCTTGAACACTTTCACTTAGCCATAGGAGTTTGACGGTGGGGCTACTATATAGCCCCTGGTACTTCCGCGTTCATCCGAATACGGTGCGCGTACGTACATGACCGGGAAACCGGTCCTTCATTAATGCGGAGGAATCGCGAAGATTCCGCTGAGTCATCCAGTGGTTGACCAGTCTCGCGCTATATCATGACAGTCAGTTTTCGGCTTTCTCTACTGAGGTGCTCATCCAGATGAACTAGGGCACAATCACAGTAGTTCTCCCGGTGCCACCTTAGCCGATAGAGCGGAACGTAAGGTAGCAAAACACGGCAGCCGAGCAAACCCAAATTTTGACCAAAGACATGATTCGGAGCTGATGCATATAAAGCCAAACTCGCGACGCCGAACACTCCCTAAGGTATTCGTACTTCACAACATATACTGGGTTGAGTAACGCCCTCGATAATGAGCCCTGAGTTTCCAGGGACATGCATTAGTCTGGCGTTACGAAATGCTAATGATGCTGCTACGTCTTGAGCTTGCGTTGGTTTTCCTTGAAGAGGAAAGGGTGATGCAACAATAGTAGCGTAAGTATTTCCCTCAGTTTTTGAGAACCAAGGTATCGATCCAGTAGGAGGCTCCTCAAAAGTCCCATGCACCTACACAAACAAACAAAGAACTCGCAACCAACACAATAAAGGGGGTGTCAATCCCTTCATGGCCACTTGCAAAAGTGAGATCTGATAGAGATAGTATGATAAGATAAATATATTTTTGGTATTTTATAATATAGATTGGAAAAGTAAAGATGCAAATAAAAGTAGATTGAAAGCTTATATGATAAAAGATAGACCCGGGGGCCATAGGTTTCACTAGTGGCTTCTCTCAAGATAGCATAAGTATTATGGTGGGTGAACAAATTACTGTCGAGCAATTGATAGAAAAGCGAATACTTATGAGATTATCTAGGCATGATCATGTATATAGGCATCATGTCCGGGACAAGTAGACCGACTCCTGCCTGCATCTACTACTATTACTCCACACATCGACCGCTATCCAACATGCATCTAGAGTATTAAGTTCATAAGAACAGAGTAACGCATTAAGAAAGATGACATGATGTAGAGGGATAAACTCATGCAATATGATATAAACCCCATCTTTTTATCCTCGATGGCAACAATACAATACGTGCCTTGCAACCCCTATTGTCACTGGGTAAGGACACCGCAAGATCGAACCCAAAGCTAAGCACTTCTCCCATTGCAAGAAATATCAATCTAGTAGACCAAACCAAACTGATAATTCAAAGAGACTTGCAAAGATAACTCAATCATACATAAAAGAATTCAGAGGAGATTCAAATATTTCTCATAGATAAACTTGATCATAAACCCAAAATACATTGGATCTCGACAAACACACCGCAAAAAGAGTTACATCAAATATATCTCCATGAAGATCGAGGAGAACATGGTATTGAGATCCAAAAAGAGAGAAGAAGCCATCTAGCTAATAACTATGGACCCGAAGGTCTATGGTAAACTACTCACAACTCATTGGAGGGGATATAGTGTTGATGTAGAAGCCCTCCGTGGTTGATTCCCCCTCCGGCGGAGCACCGGCGAAGGATCCAAGATGGGATCTCGCGGATACAGAAGGTTACGGTGGTGGAAATTGTTTTTCGTTGGCTCCCTGAATGTTTTCGGGGTACGTGGGTATATATAGGAGGAAGAAGTAGGTCGGTGGCCGCCCGAGGTGCCCACGAGATAGGTGGGCACGCCCTCTGCCCTCGTGGCCGCCTCAGCTGCTTCTTGGCTTGCACTCCAAGTCGTCTGGATCACGTTCGTTCCAAAAAGCACGCTCCCGAAGGTTTCATTCCGTTTGGACTCCGTTTGATATCCCCTTTCTTCGAAATACTGAAATAGGCAAAAAAACAGCAATACGGGCTAGGCCTCCGGCTAGTAGGTTAGTACCCAAAAAGATATAAATGTGTAAAATAAAGCCCATAAACATCCAAAAGGGGTAATATAATAGCATGGAACAATAAAAAATTATAGATACGTTGGAGGCGTATCAAGCATCCCCAAGCTTAATTCCTGCTCGTCCTCGAGTAGGTAAATGATAAAAACAGAATTTTTGATGTGGAACGCTACCTAGCATAATTCTCAATGTAATTTTCTTTATTGTGTCATGAATGTTCAGATCCAAATGATTCAAAATAAAAGTTCATATTAACATAAGAAATAGTAATACTTCAAGCATACTAATCAAAGCAATCATGTCTTCTCAAAATAACATGGCTAAAGAAAGTTCATCCCTACAAAATCATATAGTTAGGCTATGCTTCATTTTCGTCACACAAAAATGTTCCCAAATTCTACACCCTCGATGACAAGCCAAGCAATTGTTTCATACTTAAATAATCTCAAACTTTTTCAACTTCCACGCAATACATGAGCGTGAGCCATGGATATAGCACTATGGGTGGAATAGAATATGATGATGGGGATTGTGTGTAGAAGACAAAAAAGGAGAAAGTCTCACATTGACGAGGATAATCAACGTGCTATGGAGATGCCCATCAATTGATGTCAACATGAGGAGTAGGGATTGCCATGCAACGGATGCACTAGAGCTATAATTGTATGAAAGCTCAACAAAAGAAAACTAGTGGGTGTGCATCCAACTTGCTTGCTCACGAAGACCCAGGGCAATTTGAGGAAGCCCATCGTAGGAATATACAAGCCAAGTTCTATAATGAAAAATTCCCACTAGTATATGAAAGTGAAAACATATGAGACTCACTATATGAAGAACATGGTGCTACTTTGAAGCACAAGTGTGGAAAAGAGATAGTAGCATTGCCCCCTTTTTATTTATTTCTTTTTCTTTTTTTTGGGCCTTTCTTTTTTTTCTTTTGGACTTTCCTTTTTTTTTCTTTGGCCTTTTTTTATTTTTGGCCTTTATTTATTTTTCTTTTTGGGGACAATGCTCTAATAATGATGATCATCAAACTTTTATTAATTTACAACACATGAATTACAACTCAAAACTAGAACAAGATATGACTCTATATGAATGCCTCCGGCGGTGTACCGAGATGGGCAATGAATCAAGAGTGACATGTATGAAAAATTATGCAAAGTGGCCTTGCCACAAATACGATGTCAACTACATGATCATGCAATGGCAATATTACAATAGTAATGCGTGTCATGATGATAAACAGAACTGTGAAAAGTTGCATGGCAATATATCTCAGAATGGCTATGGAAATGCCATAATAGGTAGGTATGGTGGCTATTTTGAGGAAGATATAAGGAGGTTTATGTGTGATAGAGCGTATCATATCACGGGATTTGGATGCACCGGCGAAGTTTGCACCAACTCTCAAGGTGAGAAAGGGAATGCACAATACCGAAGAGGCTAGCAATGATGGAAGGGTAAAAGTGCGTATAATCCATGGACTCAACATTAGTCAAAAGAACTCATATACTTATTCCAAAAATCTTGAAGTCATCAAAAACCAAGCACTACGCGCATGCTCCTAGGGGGATAGATTTGTAGGAAAAGATCATCTCTCGTCCCCGACCGCCACTCACAAGGATGGACAATCCAAGGACACTTCATGTTTCAAATTTGTTGCACAACTTTAACCATACATGCATGCTACGGGACTTGCTAACTTCAACACAAGCATTCATTTAAATTCATAATCACCCAACTAGCATGACTTTAATATCACTACCTCCATATCTCAAAACAATTATCAAGTATCAAATTATCATAGCATCCAATTCACTTCCTATGATAGTTTTTATTATACCCAACTTGGATGCCTACCATTCTAGGACCAATTTTATAACCATAGCAAATACCATGATGTTCTAAGAGACTCTCAAAATAATATAAGTGAAGCATGAGAGACTAGCAATTTCTACAAAATTAAGCCACCGCCATGCTCTAAAAGATGTAAGTGAAGCACTAGAGCAAAAACTATCTAGCTCAAAAGATATAAGTGAAGCACATAGAGTATTCTAATAAATTTTAATCAAGTGGGCTTCTCCCAAAAGGTGTGTACAGCAAGGATGATTGTGGAAAACTAAAAAGAAAATAATAATATCATACACGATGCTCCAAGCAAAACACATATCATGTGGCGAATAAAAATATAGCTCCAAGTAAAGTTACCAATGAACGAAGACGAAAGAGGGGATGCCTTCCGGGGGCATCCCCAAGCTTAGGCTTTTGGCTATTCTTGAATATCTTGGGGTGCCATGGGCATCCCCAAACTTAGGCTCTTGCCACTCCTTATTCCATAGTCCATCAAATCTTTACCCATAACTTGAAAACTTCACAACACAAAACTCAACAGGAAATCTCATAAGCTCCGTTAGTGAAAGAAAGCAAAACCACCACATAAGGTACTGTAATGAACTCATTCTTTATTTATATTGGTGTTAAACCTACTGTATTTCAAGTTCTCTATGGTTCATACCACTTAATACCATTGCTTTATACTAGTCATAGATGCATCAAAATAAGCAAACAACACACGCAAAACAGAATCTGTCAAAAACAGAACAGTCTGTAGCAATCTGTAACCCACGCATACTTCTGGAACTCTAAAAATCATACCAAAGTTGGAAGTCCTGGGAAATTTGTCTATTGATCTACAGCAAAAAGAATCAACACAAAATCACATTTTTGTGATTTAACAAAACTAATTTCGTGCGCGCAATGTTTCTGTTTTTCAGCAGAATCAAATTAACTAACACCATAGGTTATCCTATAGGTTCTACTTGGCACAAACACTAATTAAAACATAAAAACACATCTAAACAGAAGGTAGATGCAAAATTTATTACTAAACAGAAACAAAAACAAAAAACACAAATAAAATTGGGTTGCCTCCCAACTAGTGCTATCGTTTAACGCCCCTAGCTAGGTATAAAAGCGAAGATAGATCTAAGTAGTGCCATCCTTGGCACTCAATTCCTCAATAGAGGACTTATAATTTTTATGGGTTTCTCCGTTTTTAGTAATGATTCGACCTTTGGGAAAAAATTCAAGAAATTCATTTGTAGTGAAAGGTTCCTTGATGACAGAGGGACAATTGGGATGAACACTTATTGATTTGAGATCCGCGTCTCCCTTACTAGAAGATTCACCCTTATTTTTAGGAACATAAATAGATTTGGCAGTTTTGGTAGGAGGTTTTGGAGTGTTTTTCATGGAAGAATACGCCGACCCTAAGTTGGTAATGATATCTTCAAGTTTACCGATTCTTACAGAATCTAGATCTATTTTTTCATTAACTATAGGTTCTTTCTCTTTAAAAAATTTCAAAGTAACTCCAACCCTAGATCCATTTTGGGTAATGTGATTATGAATCTTTTTATCCAAATTTTCAATCAATTCAACAGTGGCAACTTTATTTTCAATAATTTCAAGCCTTTGCATCACATGTTCCAAAGTTAAAACAGTTCCATTAACCAAAAGAGGTGGTGGGCTAAACAAATCTAACATAGCATTATAAGCATCAAAAGTATGGCTACTCAAGAAATACCCTCCGGTAATGGTATCAAGAATACATCTATTCCAAGGAGGAGTAATGCCAACATAAAAATTGCAAAGAAGAACGGAAGTAGAAATCTTCCTAGTAGATTTATTTTGAGCATTGCAAATTCTATGCCAAGCATCTTTTAAATTTTCTCCCCCCCTTTGCTTAAAATTAAGAATTTCATGTTCGGGAGTGATAACAAGGATAGGAGGACTAGCCATTATGACAAGGTAAATGATCTAACACACGAGCAAACGGAAAAAGGCAAGCGAAAGAGAGAGGAGAATAAAACGGCAAGGGTGAAGTGGGGGAGAGGAAAACGAGAGGCAAATGGCAAATAATGTAAATGCGAGGGAGATGAGTTTGTGATGGGTACTTGGTATGTCTTGACTTGAGCGAAGACCTCCCTGGAAACGGCGCCAGAAATCCTTCTTGCTATGTCTTGAGCTTGCGTTGGTTTTCCTTGAAGAGGAAAGGGTGATGCAGCAATTGTAGCGTAAGTATTTCCCTCAGTTTTTGAGAAACAAGGTATCAATCCACTAGGAGGCTCCTCAAAAGTCCCACGCACCTACACAAAAAAACAAAGAACTCGCAACCAACGCAATAAAGGGGTTGTCAATCCCTTCACGACCACTTGCGGAAGTGAGATCTGATAGAGATAGTATGATAAGATAAATATACTTTTGGTATTTTATAATATAGATTGGAAAAGTAAAGATGCAAATAAAAGTAGATTGAAAGCTTATATGATAAAAGATAGACCCGGGGGCTGAAGATAGCATAAGTATTACGGTGGGTGAAAAAATTACTGTCGAGCAATTGATAGAAAAGCAAATAATTATGAGATTATCTAGGCATGATCATGTATATAGGCATCACGTCCGCGACAAGTAGACCGACTCCTGCCTGCATCTACTACTATTACTCCACACATCGACTGCTATCCAACATGCATCTAGAGTATTAAGTTCATAAGAACAGAGTAACACATTAAGAAAGATGACATGATGTAGAGGGATAAACTCATGCAATATGGTATAAACCCCATCTTTTTATCCTCGATGGCAACAATACAATATGTGCCTTGCAACCCCTATTGTCACTGGGTAAGGACACCGCAAGATCGAACCCAAAGCTAAGCACTTCTCCCATTGCAAGAAAGATCAATCAAGTAGGCCAAACCAAACTGATAATTCGAAGAGACTTGCAAAGATAACTCAATCATACATAAAATAATTTAGAGGAGATTCAAATATTTCTCATAGATAAACTTGATCATAAACCCACAATTCATCGGATCTCGACAAACACACCACAAAAAGAGTTACATCAAACAAATCTCCAAGAAGATCAAGGAGAACATGGTATTGAGATCCAAAAAGAGAGAAGAAGCCATCTAGCTAATAACTATGGACCCGAAGGTCTGTGGTAAACTACTAACAACTCATCAGAGGGGCTATGGTGTTGATGTAGAAGCCCTCCATGGTCGATTCCCCCTCCGGCGGAGCGCCGGCGAAGGCTCCAAGATGGGATCTCGCGGATACAGAAGGTTATGGCAGTGGAAATTGTTTTTCATTGGCTCCCTAGATGTTTTCGGGGTACGTGGGTATATATAGGATGAAGAAGTAGGTCGGTGGCCTCCCGAGGGGCCCACGAGATAGGGGGGTGCGCCCTGTAGGGGTGGTGCGCCCTCCACCCTTGTGGCCGCCTTGACTGCTTCTTGGCTTGCACTCCGAGTCCTCTAGATCATGTTCGTTCCAAAAATCACGCCCCCGAAGGTTTCATTCCGTTTGGACTCCGTTTGATATTCCTTTTCTTCGAAATACTGAAATAGGCAAAAAAAAAGCAGCAATACGGGTTGGGCCTCCGGTTAGTAGGTTAGTCCCAAAAATGATATAAATGTGTAAAATAAAGCCCATAAACATCCAAGGGGTAATATAATAGCATGGAACAATAAAAAATTATAGATATATTGGAGACGTATCAGATGCCAGTATCCCTCCCGGTTGTGTTAAGTGTCCGGAGGGTATGAAGCAACAAGAGATATTAAAAAAAGGTTTACGCAGGGTCTTAATCTAAATAGAAACCAAGGCCACTCTTCCTCCGGGCTTTCTTTCCGCACTATTATGGATAGTCAAATAATGGGAAAAATTGGATTCAATTGTCAATCTTTGAGCAGGGCCCTACTGCACGTCTGCGCCTTTGTCTCCGTTGTGCCGTATCCTGGAAGGGTGTAGCACGATAATTATCTGTAAAAAGGAAAAACCCAGGTGAAAGACTTCGTGCGGAAAGTTAGTTATTCTGAACGAACCATGAAAATGCAATCTATTATTGTATTAATAGGGTCAAGCCGAACCATGGGCTTTTTTACATGCGGGCAGCCCCTAGCACCACCTATGGGGGTATATCCGTCGACCCAAGCTCAGGTTTATCTGGGTTGTTACAACTGGTGGTGTGCTGGACTCGTCTAACTGTGTCTGTGGTCTTGACGACCGATCATTTATTCTGGTTGGAGAGGCCGTTCCGTGTTCGGCCGCTAGAGCCGCCACATATTCTTCCGCATGTAAGGAACGCTCTATATTTCTGCTAACTGTGATGACGCCACATGGACCGGGCATCTTAAGTTTAAGATAAGTGTAGTGCGGTACTGCATTGAAACGAATGAAGGCCGTTCTTACGAGTAGTGCGTGATAGCCGCTTCGGAATGGAGCGATGTCGAAGATTAATTCTTTGCTTCTGAAGTTTTCAGGAGAACCGAATACAACCTCTAGGACTAGAGAGCCCGTGTAGCGGGCCCGACGCCTGGTATTACTCCTTTAAAGGTAGTATTGCTTTGGCTGATTTTTGACGGGTCTATCCCCATTTTGCGGACAGTGTCCTAATATATCAGATTGAGACTACTGCCATCATCCATAAGGACTCGGGTGAGATGGTATCCGTTAATTATTGGGTCGAGCACCAAGGCCACCGATCCTCCATGCCAGATACTAGTCGGATGATCCCTATGATCAAAAGTGATCGGGCAGGCCGACCAAGGGTTGAACTTGGGGGTGACGGGCTCTACAACATATATGTCTCGGAGTGCGCGTTTGCGTCTCCTCCTTGGTATGTGGGTTGCGTAGATCATATTCACTGTTTTGACCTCCGGGGGAATTTTTTTCTGTCCCCCAGTGTTCGGCTGGCGAGGCTCATCCTCGTCTTCACTTGGTGTCTCCCTCGCCTTGTGTTCGGCATTTAGTTTGCCGACCTGCTTGAAGACCTAGCATTCTCTGTTGGTGTGATTTGCAGGTTTTTCGGGGGTGCCATGAATCTGACATAATCTGTCTAGAATCTTATTTAGGCTGGATGGTCCATCTCTGCTGCCTTTAAATGGCTTTTTCCGTTGACCGGGTCGAGAGCCCCTGGATCCGGCATTGACCGCCGTGTTGTCTGGGCTGTCTTCATTATTTCGACGCTTGTTTTTATTGCGTCGTGGCTTCCCATCGCCATCCCTGACTTCGGATGTGCCTGGGTCGCTGGTGCCACTGCGGGCCAACCAGCTGTCCTCGCCCGCGGAGAAGCGGGCCATAAGGCTTGTTAGGGCTGCCATTGTCCTTGGCTCTTCTTAGCCGAGGTGTCTGGTGAGCCATTCGTCTCAGATACTGTGCTTGACAGCCGCTAAGGCTTCGGCATCCGGGCAATCGACGATTTGATTCTTTTTAGTGAGAAATCTGTTCCAAAGCTTATGGGCTGACTCTCCGAGTTGTTGGATTATGTGACTTAGATTGTCTGCATTCGAAGGTCGGACATAGGTCCCTTGAAAATTGGCCTTGAAAGCATCCTCAAGTTCCTCCCAACTTCCAATTGAGTTTTGAGGGAGGCTTTTCAACCAATGCCGAGCTGGTCCTTTCAACTTGAGGGGCAGGTGTTTAATGGCGTGGAGATCATCTCTGCGAGCCATGTGGATGTGAAGGATAAAGTCCTCAATCCAGACCCCAGGGTCTGTCGTTCCATCGTATGCCTCTATATTCACGGGTTTAAATCCCTTTGAAAATTCATGATCCAGCACCTCATCGGTGAAGCACAGGGGGTGTGCGGCACCCCTGTATTTGGATGTGTCATGGCATGCTGTCGACGGTTGTTGTGTTCGGTGTTGATTCCGTGCTGGTATTCGACCAATATGATCGCTTTGGTGGATGTGATCCTGCGCCCGAGCACGCTTCCTAGATCCATAGATGGACCTGGCCATACCGGCTTTTTTGTCCAGCAGCTCACGTAAATCGTGTGCTGACTTGTGTGCGGCATCATTAGCCGCCCTGTCGCGGCCACGGGGTGGTCGGTCCGGCTGATCGACCATTTTATTTTTCGGCTGAATGGGATCTATAGCCTCATCTTCGAATTCGGGAAGCACCTTGCGCTTTTGGTAGCTCTTTGTGTGGCGATCGCCACCATATTTTTCTTCGGTGTCGAGCACTTTGTTCCATCTTCGATTGAGCGTATCCTACGCGACCTTAATCCTTTGCTTCTGCTTCTTCAAGCTCCTCGCGGTGGCAATAATCCTTCTATGGAGGTTCTCTTGTTCCAAGTGTTTTTCTGGGATGATGAGTGCATCATCGTCCGGACTGTTCTCCTCTCCAGAGACAGGTTGATGAGTTTTACCCTCGGTGTCACCATGATCGGACATCGGCTCTGGACTATGTTCACCGCCCCCTGGCTCATCCTGCTCCATAAACTGGGTCCATGGGGTCATCGTTTCCTTTGGAGTCGACCGGGGTATTATTCTTTCTTGCGCTGTTATCGCTGTTTTTACTGTGGCGGGATTTAGAGAGGCGCCTACGTCGTTGCTTTGGTTGCTGCACGAGGGGATTATCCTCCGTTGCCTCATCGCCATCGCCTTCTTTTGGCGTGTCCACCATATATATATATATATATATATATATATATATATATATATATATATATATATATATATCATATGATGAGGTGGTAGTCCAGCGCCCTGTGGGCGGTGGTTCCTGTTCTTCTCCTGCATCGTCATCCATACCGTCGATGTCTTTGGAGTCGAAGTCAAGCGTGTCGGTTAATTCATCGACAGTGGCTATTAAGTGGGTGGTGGGTGGGGAACGAATTTCTTCGTCGTCCGCTTCCCACTCCAGCCGGACATAGTTGGGCCAAGAGTCTCCTGCCAGAGAGAGAGACCTTAACAAATTTAGCACGTCGCCCAAGGGTGAGTGCTGAAAGATATCCGCGGAGGTAAACTCCATGATCGATGCCCAATCAGATTCGATAGGCACAGATGCACGCGGTTCAGAACCTATGGCCGGAGACGAGTCCGAGGGTCCGATGACACAGATCTCTTTGGAGGCGAAGTCTATGTTCGGTTCTATCGCCGTTGAGTGTGCGGTCTCTGGGGCGGGGTCTATCCACCCGTCCTCGGATGACACGATCTGCTCCAGATTAAGGGTCAGGGCAGCCACAGGTGTGATCTCCCGAACACTGCTCGATGGCAGATCTAAGTCATGCTCGTCGTGGCTGTTCAGCGCACCTGACATGGGCTCGAATCCGTCGAAGATCAAGTCTCCGCGGATGTCGGCAGTGTAGTTCAAGTTTCCAAACCTGACCTGATGGCCAGGGGCGTAGCTTTCGATCTGCTCCAAATGGCCAAGCGAGTTGGCCCGCAGTACGAAGCCGCCAAATACGAAGATCTGTCCGGGGAGGAAAACCTCACCTGGATCGCATCGTTGCAGATGATTGAAGGAGCCATCAAGCCTTATTGTGACGGCACAGTGGAACTCTCAATGAAAGCACCAATGTTAGTGTCAAAACCGACGGATCTCGGGTAGGGTGTTCCGAACTGTGTGTCTAAGGCTAATGGTAACAGGAGGCGGGGGACACGATGTTTACCCAGGTTCGGGCCCTCTCGATGGAGGTAATACCCTACTTGCTGCTTGATTGATCTTGATGCTATGAGTATTACAAGAGTTGATCTACCACGAGATCGTAGAGGCTAAACCCTAGAAGCTAGCCTATGATTCTGATTGTTGTTGTCCTACGGACTAAACCCTTCGGGTTATATAGACACCGGAGGGGGCTAGGGTTACACAAAGTCGGTTACAGAGAAGGAGATCTACATATCCGAATTGCCAAGCTTGCCTTCCATGCAAAGGAGAGTCCCACCCGGACACGGGACGAAGTCTTCAATCTTGTATCTTCATAGTCCAACAGTGCGGCTAAAGTACATAGTCCGGCTGTCTGAGGACCCCCTAATCCAGGACTCCCTTAGCGGGTACACATGATGCTGCGCATTTATTTAAGCCGGAAGGCGAACCCAAACAGTAGCTGCATTTATTCCCCTCCCGCCGCCTCTTCTCTGGTCGCCGTCGCTCGATAGCCATGGCCCGACCGAAGGTAACAACATACGCCATACTCCCGCTGGAGTGGCGCTTTAATATAGAAATTTTAGTGGTCATGCATGCATCTTTTTGTTCTAGCACTCCTATATATGGGTTGACCGGTCGCTTCCTGTGGACGTGTGCGGGTGGTGGAAGAGGAAGGAGAAGGGAAGCGGGCTGTGGAGTAATGTTTTTTACCACAATTTCTTAGGAAACTGAGTGCAATAATTGAGTAGTTTTGCAAACTACCAGTAGTACACCTGAAACGGTTCAAAACCTATACTCCCTTGCCAGCGCACGCTTCCCGCGTGAAACGTACAGCATCGCCCTTGAGCGTCAGTGCCGCATTAATGCCCGGCCAGAGCGGAGGCGACCTCTCACTAGCGCCGGCTTTGAAGTGGCGCGATGGCCGAGAGAGCGCCGCTTCCTGGTGCACGCGACTGCTCCTCGTTGAGACTGGCCATAGGCCCTGTTTGGATCCATGGGTTAGAGTTAGTTTGAGATAGTTGGGGCTCAAATAGCCCTAAAGTATCCAAGCATGAGGGTTTAAATTGGAGCAAGTTGCACCGAACCCACCAAAAAAAACTATCCCACCCAAGAGGTGCTAACTGGAGATAGTTCTCATTGGGACCACTGAAAAATCACTTTTCTCTCTCCATCATGTGCATTTATTGTCAATCTAACCCTGTCACCCAAACACCTCTTTGGCTACAGTTAGTTTAGGGTTAGTCATGAGTTAGTCTAACCTCTAGCTAAGTTAGAGTATCAAACAGGAGCAGTATAGGACATGCAAGTTGCTCAAAGCATACAACCAAATTTGTACGTGAAAGGATGTTTTTCTTTTTGAAAACGGAATGTGAAAGAATTTTTTTTAGAATGCTGTTGGCATGTCGCTAGCATGTGATGAGTTAACCGACCTCAATAGACGGCAAAACGCCAGCCCGCCGCACTTTGAGAGAGACGAGGAGGGAGAAGCGATACTGGCTGCTGGATTACTAGAGATAGGTGTCGCACGGAAGCCAAGAAATATGGTGATAGCATGGGTTAGCCATGTACTAGGATGATGTAACTACACTGGGTTGCCGTGTTTCGTACTCTTCCAGTCCACTATGGAGATGATTGGTTGATTTTATATCACTGAATAATATCAAATATTATGAGTGCAGATGCTCCACCACGAGGTTCCTTGCTCCTTCTCGGTCGTCGGGAATCTATGTTCTTCCACTCTATTTTTTACATGAGCTTTGTTCATCCTTTTGCCAACACGCGAGACATCTAGCATCAAGGTGCACGTGTTATGAAAGGATCGTTCCATCTATATGAAGAACACGTGGGACTGGAACTACGAGACGGACATGTACCCAAGAGTGGACGTACGAACCTGAGTAATGTAGCGCAGTAAGTGAAGTAGAAAGGCACAAATGGTATGAACATGTATGGCATATAGGGTGTGTTTGGTTGCGTTCTCGTCTCAGCATAGTTGTTCCCTCTTCATGCATGCTCAACTCAACACCCCTCTTCATGCATGCTCTCTTCAAAGCATTCTTCTAGTGTATTTGTGCTAAACTAGTGTGGACTCATGCACCCTCCATACACTCTACCAAACACCCAAAAGTAGGTCGAGAAGGGAACTCTTGGGAGGAATTTGTCTCTTACTATGTACTACCACTAAATGTTGTACGTGCAATGCACGGTGATGTTATGGAGTATGTGCCTAAGTACTCTACTACTACTATATTAGTTGGAGGCACATATTATCTTTTATATTTGTTTACGTGTATGCCCCGAGACTGCTACGTCTTGAGCTTGCGTTGGTTTTCCTCGAAGAGGAGAGGGTGATGCAGCAAGTGTAGCGTAAGTATTTCCCTTAGTTTCTGAGAACCAAGGTATCAATCCAGTAGGAGGCTCATCAAAAGTCCCACGCACCTACACAAACAAACTGAGAACTCGCAACCAATGCGATAAAGGGGTTGTCAATCCCTTCACGGCCACTTGCGAAAGAGAGATCTGATAGAGAAAATATGATAAGATAAATAAATTTTTGGTATTTTATAATATAGATGCAAAAAATAAAGATGCAAATAAAAGTAGATCGGAAGCAAATATGATAAGAGATAGACCCGGGGGCCATAGGTTTCACTAGAGGCTTCTCTCTAGATAGCATAAGTATTATGGTGGGTGAACAAATTACTGTCGAGCAATTGATAGAAAAATGAATAGTTATGAGATTATCTAGGCATGATCATGTATATAGGCATCAGGTCCATAACAAGTAGACCGACTCCTGCCTGCATCTACTACTATTACTCCACACGTCGACTGACTCCTGCCTGCATCTAGAGTATTAAGTTCATAAGAATAGAGTAACGCCTTAAGCAAGATGACATGATGTAGAGGGATAAACTCATGCAATATGATATAAACCCCATCTTTTTATCCTCGATGGAAACAATACAATACGTGTCTTGCAACCCTTTCTGTCACTGGGTAAGAACACCGCAAGATTGAACCCAAAGCTAAGCACTTCTCCCATGGCAAGAATGATCAATCTAGTAGGCCAAACCAAACCGATAATTCGAAGAGACTTGCAAAGATAACTCAATCATACATAAAAGAATTCAGAGAAGAATCAAATATTATTCATAGATAAACTTGATCATAAACCCACAATTCATCGGATCTCGACAAACACACCGCAAAAAGAGTTTACATCGAATAGATCTACACAAGAGAGGGGGAGAACATTGTATTGAGATCCAAAAAGAGAGAATAAGCCATATAGCTAATAACTATGGACCTGTAGGTCTGTGGTAAACTACTCACAGCTGATCGGAGGGGCAAGGATGTTGATGTAGAGGCCCTCCATGGTTGATTCCCCCTCCGACAGAAAGCCGACGAAGGCTCCAAGATGGGATCTCGCGGATACAGAAGGTTACGGCGGTGGAAATTGTGTTTTGGGTGCTCCCTGGATGTTTTCAGGGTACATAGGTATATATAGGAGGAAGAAGTACGTCAGTGGACGCCTGAGGGGCCCATGAGACAGGGGGCACGCCCTACAGGGGGGCACGCCCTCCTATCTCGTGGGAGCCTCGGCTGCTTCTTGACTTGCACTCCAAGTCCTCTAGATCACGTTCGTTCCAAAAATCATGCTCCCGAAGGTTTCATTCCGTTTGGACTCCGTTTGATATTCCTTTTCTTCGAAATACTGAAATAGGCAAAAAACAGCAATACGGGCTGGGCCTCCGGTTAGTAGGTTAGTCCCAAAAATGATATAAATGTGCAAAATAAAGCCCATAAACATCCAAAAGGGGTAATATAATAGCATGGAACAATAAAAAATTATAGATACGTTGGAGACGTATCAGAGACCTTCCAACTAGACGTGTCTTTCTCTCCAGGTCGCACTTTGTATCATTCATACCACTAAGTACTACTACGTGTGGTCTCCGACCCAGAAGTGGAAGAAGTGGAGACGCTCTACCATGCTATTTTTTTGCGCTGGGCTCTACCACGCTGTTCATGTCCCACTCCTTTCGCTGTCATGTGGGACATCCAGCATGTGCCGTGTTTGGCACTCTTCGTCGTAAGAGTTGAAACGCTAGCATTCATCAGAAATAAAAAATAATTATAAATCAACATTGATACTATTTATTTGAGAACCAATCAGCAGTGATACTATACCACGTGGTTTCCTTGCTATTCGATATCGGAAAGAGTACTTCCGTTCACCAACATGTGGGACGTCGACCATCCTGGTCCACTTGCCATGCACGCAAAACTCCAAGGGAGAGTCACCCCGGTCATCGCGCCACAGTAACAATGACTAATGAGCCGTCAAATCACAGGCCCACTTCCCACTTTGAAGTTGCTCAGACGAAGGAACCATCATGACTTCGTTGATTCCGCTTCTTGAAGAAAACTACTATACTAACAGTAGTGCTAGCTACAGTAGTTACTCCAACAGAGGCCTCCTTTCGTTCATAGGATAGGAATTTTATAGGAATATGAAAATCATAGGTAGTGAGATGACATGCATCTCAATTTGTATAGAGAAAGAGATGCCATTTGATGCATAGGATAGGAATTTTTCCATTTAGTCTAGGCTAATGTACTGGTAATTTGCTCTAAAAGCTACAGTAGTAACTAGTAGTACTGGTACATGCTCGTACTCAGACACAGACACACACACTAACTACTAGTACTACTACTTCTCACATGCTGGCCAGACGTCGTCGTTCTCCTTCCCGGCTTTGTCGACGACACCCCATCGTGCTTGGATCTCCCCCGACCTCTCCGCAGCAACGCGTGCATCCTTTTCTTTCTTGCGGCGGTGGGCCTCTCTCTTCTTGAGTGATTTCTGACTTTTCTGCTCCCTCTGTGCGGCTTTGGCAACCTCTTGCTCTACCGCCCATTCGGCCTTGGCATCTTCAAATTCCTCCCACATAGGTGTGAGGTCGCGAGTGGCGATGAACTCGGCACTGCGGGATGCCAACGCCTCCCTACCATTTTGTGTGCGGTCGTGGGCGGCGAGGAACTCGGCGCGGCGGGGTGCCATCGCTGCCTTACTGGTTAGTGTGCGGCGCGGTGGCATGAACGCGAAGGAAATTTGGATACCCCTTCAATCCTGGTCATTTATTACCGAGTAAAATGCATTGGCGGTCATCGAACTTGTCTTGATAGCTCACTTTGATCATTGTATACGAGATATGGTGATTATACGGTCATTGGCTTAGCATATAGCTCTGTATTTGTCTAGTTGACCAGTCAAACAGTCCGCATGCGCCTCATCAGCTCGTGTTCTATATCTATCTACACGGGCCTACCTGTCAATGGAGAAAGAAATACTGTAAAAACCAAAATTATGTGTATGTGGGGAATCAAACCACGGACTCGTAGCTGCAATGCACCCTCGTCAGCCAAATGAAAATGAAATACTTCGCGTCATGCACGTTGCCCTCTAAATCAAAGTCCTGCTCATGGCACAATGCAGACAGCGAGCCCATCACCTGCGCGCCCCCGCGGTGCCTGACATTACTGTTTAGACGTTTGATGGAGGCCTACGCGAACGCCAAGCATGTATTCACCTGGCTCAACACCAACGGTCATACTCAGAGCTCCTTGCTCATGTATATCGTCCATCACAACGACAATCTATAAAAAAGCCTAGCTAGAGAGGGGTACTATGGTAGTATGGTACGGAGTATGTACTATCGTGAGCGACCGATCTTAGTGCCACTACACACGAGTGTGTGTCTGATCGATTCGTCCATTATCCGTAAGTTATGCATGGTTGTCTGGTGTCTATGGTGGTCGTCGAAGGCTAGCTGGCGACAAGAGCGGTTGTCAATACGTGCCGCATATGCTTCAAAGGCTCGTCATCCATGAGTTCACACTTTACTACCATGCCAGCGTCTGACCACCCTGGCCTACCGAAACCCCTTCCATCGCTAGCGCGCGTTTCCCGCCTGAAACAGTCACTGTGTCTCCAGAATGTCAATGCCGCATTCACCGGACTTAACTACAGGTGCAATTGGTGTGTCACTGACATGCGGGCCAGATGCCCGTTGGGCCCACATGTCAGTAACCCAACGCATCTGCAGTTAAGTCACTAAAGCAGCGTCCGCATTCACGCCCGACGAACCTACTCCGGCGCCAGTTGTCCATCCGTCTGCCGCGGCTCATTGCCATTCGCCCGCTATATTAACTTGAGCCCCAACTCCTAGCCATAGCCAAAGACCCACACTTATTCTCCTCCGGTCCCTTCCTTTTGTCGGCACCACTCCAACCATGGCCTCCTGGTGCTCCGAAGCTCTCTTAGACATACTGTCGCAGGAGCAAACAAGGGACATCGGCGGCTCCGCTCCGGGTGCGCTCCAAAGCTCTCTTCGACGTACTGTCGCAGGAGGAAAGGAAGGAGATCGCCGGCACCCCCTGGCCGACCTCCGCCGCCACAACCTCGAAGCCGGCGTGCGTGCGCGGGCGCAGCCGACAGCGAGGAAGAGTAGTACACGGTAGGCCTCCGCCACTCTGGTCCCAGGAAGGTCACCGCTACTCCACTCAGTCGACGCCAAGCTTGGTGGGGTAAACATCGGCGGCCGATTAGCCGCTTGACGGCGACGTGGAGGCGGAAATCTTCAGAACCTTGTGCTACACAAGAGGAGGTTATCGAGGCGGATGAGGAGGAGGCAAAGACAATGCCCGACTTTCTCGGGTTCATGGCTGGACATGGTGGCCGGGCGCCGACGATCGTTTAAATTTGGTTTATAGTAGGTTTTAGTACGTTTTGTGCGAAATATGTAATGAATTTCGTCTAGTTTGTAGGAAAAGTTTTTGAAATGTAATGAATTTCATCCGGTTAATTTGAAATTTGCTTTGTTCGCATGAATTTCGTCTGAATAGTTCATATAGTTGTCGAAAGGTATGCGGGCAGCATCGGATGTCATCCATCAGTGTCCTCGGATAGATGCCAGTGTAAATTTGTGGGCCAGCGGTGGAGATGCCCTAACTATCATGCTATAATCGCTAACAGTGCTCCATTATTTGGCAGGGAACAGTTATCCCTCGATCAAAATCAGATCCGCGGTGTTCCGCACTCCTCCCGCTTAAGAGTGTAAACTCTTGCTTACATAAAAATGGAGCAAGTGCACAACACTGTAGCACGTCATATCACTCAAACTAGCCCTCCTAACAAGCAGGAAAGCACCACCCTCGTCATTTTGTTTTGGATTTCTATCGATCGATCGCGCAAAAATGTTACGCTTCGCAAGTTCGAAAGGAAAAGGCGGCACACTTACGACTCGTAAGCATTGCACCCCCGACAGTCCGGCTCGCATGCCGCTCACCAGAGGGGACACACATTGTCTTGCAATTTCACTGATATGTGGGACTGTAATTGAATAAACCGTCGATAGCCGAAATCTAATCGCTCGGCGGGCGTCGGCTGAGAAGAGAGAAACGGGGGAGGGAGAAGAGATCGCCCGCCCACCGCGCACGGACTCCAAGAAATATATGGTGATAATGTGAGGTGGGCCATGCTAGAGTCCGGACCGCTTCCAGAGCCCACTCTGGCCCCTCAAGACGCTTGCTGCCCGCCGCGTACATGCATAGCAAGTACTGAAAACTTGGCTATAAACCTGCTTATGTGGAGGAGAGAGAGGCATTGACAAAGTCAAGGAGTGGGCTCTGCAAGAGCCCGTCTCTACACATGATCCTATGTATAAAAAAATAATTCTAAAAATGGCATAAAAACAATTGTGTCTAAAAAAAGAAAGGTAAAAAACATTTGAGAGGAAATAGATAGAGAGAAAGTGAGAAAAAGTTGTAACCTTATAGCCAGCCTTATAGTCAACAGTATGGTAGCATTACATGAGGAAGGAGGGAGTGGTGCAAATGCCAAGTTCACTGGGCTGCCGTGTTTCACACTCCTCCATTGTAACAGTGGAGACAATAGCTTTCATCAAAAATAAACAATGAATACTCGTTGCTCGTCCTCTATATCGGAAAGAATACTTTCATTCACTAACATGTGGGACGTCGACCATCCTGGTCCACCTGCCATGCACAAAATTATCCTGGTCTACTCCGGTCGTATTGCAGGCCCAACCTTTCCCATTGTAAGTTGTTCGGACGAAGGAACCATCATGACTACGTTGAATTCCGCTTCTTCAAGAAAACTTACTATACCCGCAATACTGCTACCACACGCGAAGACTGGACGGCATTGACCACGTCATATCACTAAAACCCACTAGGCCAAACTAGCCCTCCTAGGTCATCTATTTTGGAACGGAGGGAGTACGTCTCTGCACTGCTATGATTTTGTGTTGTACATCTCTGTACGTTTGCTACGATTTTCCTGTCCTATGAACAGAATGAGGCCTGAATGTATCCGTGTCGACTATTGTCTGATCGATCGCTAAGCCTACAATTTTAGGAGCTAGGGCTATTGGCCGATCGATGATGGATAAGTATAAGCGTACCACGAGCTCATCAGCCCCAATGTTTCTCTTTGGTGAGTGTTTTGCAAGTACTATAGCTCGCACAGTAGCTAGCCTACTAACACCAAGAATCATCAAACAAGCCCTGCTGATATGATAAACAATTCAAACTTACATCTAAGCATGCCATATATTACATCAAAAGCTGGTGAGGATACATCTGTTTCCATAACTCGGAGAGGGTTCGCATGATTCACTATCAAACAAAAGTAGCAAGTACCACCCACACAAGATAGTGCACTAGCCCTAAGATGGTTTGCATGCATCATTCTATTGATTAAACACAGGGCAATGCAAACTACCTTGAAGTATTAGCGCGACCAACTATTTCTTGTCACCGATCTCTCGGGCAATGACCACAGCACGGACAGCGGCATGGGAATCGATCTCTAGGGCGATGTCCACAGGACTGACTGCGACATCGGAATCGATCTCTGGGGCAATGTCCATAGGATGGACAGGGCATCGGAATCGATCTCCGAGGCGATGCCAACAGGACGGACCGCGACATCGAAAACAATCTCTGGGGCGTTGTCCATAGGACGGGCCACGGCATCGAAATCATCAAGGACGTCCACCGGCACCTGCACAACCCTTACATATTGGCAAGCACATTGCAAATAATCAAAAACCACAACTATGGTAATAAGCCATTATTTTTTACCTTGTGCAGCTCACCGGGGTATCTCATCCCTCCGGGGCCATCTCCTCGTCCTCGATGGGGGCCATCACCTTGCCAGGGGAATACTGCTTCTCAATGGCGACTATCTCCTCAAACTCGGCCTTGAGCCTCGCATAGGTGGCCATCAGAGTTTCTGGGGTAGGCACCGTGGGGCCCTTGCTGTTCTTCCAGCTTTCTTTGAGGAGTTCGTCCTCCAACATCGTCAACTCTTTGGCTAGTGCTTGTTTCTTGGAGTTCTTCGTCTCCATGGGTTGGCCCGCCAACATGGTCAACTCGTTGGTCGGTGCTTGCTTCCTGGAGATCGCTGTCTCCAGTGGGTTGTCCGCCGGCAACTCTTTGCCTAGTGCTCCAGGATCCGTCAATGAACTGACAAACAAAAAGCAATCGCAAGGAAACCTCAATCGCAAAAACGGGAAAAAATAGGCTGTGAGAATCGGTCGGTGCTTCGCAAAAAAAAAAGATTCTTGGAATGAAAATATAGCAACATAACTGATTCACCCACCTTTCCTTCTTTGGTAGAGAAGAAAAATGGCAGAAGTGAGTAGCCTGGAGTGAGGTTTTCTGCAAGAAAGGGAAGAAAGGGCTTCAACGAGCGTTCCAGTGAAATGATGGTTGCTTCGTCCAGTCCAACTTGGAGGCCACCTTACCACTGCTGGTAAAGGTGTGGGTTTTGTGATATGACGGGTCATGATGGCCACACCGGGGTGACAGGTGAGTCTCGACTGTAGCACCTCACTGTGATTTGGTGGATGGCACATGGGCCCGGATGCTTTGATGTCCCGCATGTAGATAGAGCGGCTAGTCATATAGGAGTGCTCAATATTGTGCACTGCGACCAAGGCGGAGAGGAAAACAAGAGAACTACGTAATTAATGCATGAGTTTAATTAGGGTAGTTTTGTAAAGTACGAGATACATTCCTCCAATCGCAAAATGCCTTGGTTCATGAGATTTGAGATTTGAGCCCTATAAACCGGAAGGGAGGGAGTACTGCACGCGGTGTAGTCTAGTCACTTGTTGAAATCTCTAGAAAGGCAAATACTCCTTTCCGGTTTACAGGGCTATACTACTCCCCCCGTCTAGGTGTGTAAGTCATCTTGAGAAAACCAAATAATCCCAAAACACTTAGGCGCGGTGCATTAACTTCTACCTCGTTTCTTCTTTCTTGACATATCAACTAATAAGAGATTTGGGGTGTGCATGCTTTTAATGACTTGAGACTACCAAACATGACATGCAGTGGTGAGTTCATTGCATGCAATACTATTAATTAGCAAATAAACATTAACTCTCATTTTCCCTCCTTCTTGGTCATGGTGCACAACCTAAGATGACTTACTCACCTAGACGGAGGAAGTACCAAACACGACATGCAGTGGCTAGTTCATTGCATGCAATGCTATTAATTAGCAAATAAACATAGGAGGAAACGGTGCTAAGCGCGTGGACCTATGCAGAATGAGTATCAACCAACGGATGATGGAGTTTAATTGTTAAACAATTCAATGAGGGAAGCTTAGCTACAAATTCAACGACTTAGTCACCTAGACGGAGGGAGTAGCAAGTACTAGTATTACAATAGTGGGCTCAAATAGCAATTTTGTCTCATGCAAGAGCCTGGCTACTACTATGCGTGCTCCAAGGCACCGCACCACGCGAGCGTTCGCAACTGCCACGTTCAAGTTGTGCTTGGCTCTTCGCCTCTTCAAGAAGATGAACAATGATGTTACTCCTACTTCTACAGTATCGAATCCACTGCTGCATGTCCGTCCACCTCGTGCGGGAGAGATAGCGTGTAGAGAAAGCTTCTACTTACTGCTCCTACCTTTGCATCTATGACAGGTGGGCCCAACAGGTGGTTGGCCCTCCTGTCATGCAGCCAAAGGCAGGTGCAGTTAAGGCACCGGAGCTCAGTCCGCGAGGGAGAGGGCGTTGTAGTAATCAAACTTCTCGGTCTTATACGAGTTGACGCGACACATCAAAACACTGCACTCGATATAAGACCTCTTCCAATGCAAAGGTGATTAGATGAGGTGCTAAGTGCATTAAATACCATAGCAACTCAATTCCCCAACGCATAGGTGCTTAACTTGTTGTTGCTAAGCCCACTTTATTAAATGATTTAGCATCTAAACTCTCTCATGCATTGGTCAGCTTCTTTTATTTATGTGGTTTGCCTAGGTTCGCGCGCTTGGCATTGGTTCTTCCTGGGGTTACCAAAGTGCTCTCTCTCCTCTTTAATTGTTGTGCCATGTCACTTTTTAGCTTATATGGCATGCTTAGCACCTGTCCAACATGGAGCACTGGGAAGGGCCTAAGTCTTTTACACATTTCAAATGCACTACAACATACGGATGTATGTAGACATATTCTGCTCCGTATGTAGTCACTTGTTGCAATCTCTAAAAAGACTTATATTTGGAAACGGAGGGAGTACAACGCATGCATGCATGCCGTGACTTTCCTTTTGATACTTGCATGTGTTGATTTGATGCACCTTGCCAAATTCTGACTATAAATTTGACTAACCAAATTTTCATGCATGTCACAAAAAATTACGGGGCTGTTTGGATTGTGACTATGTTTGTCTTATGTTGCCACATTATTTTTCCCACACTTGCCACACTTGCCTAACTTGAGTTGCTCAAATTGTTAGACACACTTTGGCTTGCCTAAGAGAATCTTGCCATAATTTTTGTGTCTATGACATGTGGGGTTCACTGCTAATAAAAAAATTCTTATCTTAGGTGTGGCTAATAAAAAAGACTTATATTTAGGAACAGAGGGAGTAGAAAATATAAATAATAATGCATGTTGGGGCAACCCACATTTCCGCTAATTTTAGCCATGGGCTTTGTTCACAATATTTACGAGGGGGTGGTTCTTCATTTAATGGAGGGACTTGTAGTACCAGACTTGAACGATACAAGGTGCGACCTGGCACACCGTAACACCACTTGGAACAAGCGGGTAGCTATCTCAAAAAACAATTAACAACTAAAAAAACCACGACCTGGCATGTAGTACACAATTTTAAACGATTGTTTTGATGGAGTGAAAAAGGAAAACTACCCCACTACGTATATATAGGCCGGAGCCTCCGCACTTGCTTGCTAGGGTTGCTCTATTCACACACTCTCATCCTCTCCAGATCAAGACAAGATAGGGGTGGTAACACTGTCTTTCTCCCTTCAAAAAACACCATCTTTCTATCCTCACTGCTGGTTACAGATCCAGACATATCCCCCTCCGCCGGTGAAGGGGAGGAGGGGCAACGTTTAGGCCGTCGTCACAGTGAGGGAGGAGACCCACTGCCGGCCGCACCATTATCTCTGGCCGAGCACCAACACGGGAGGTCCTCTGATCCCTTCGTCGTTGCCTGTGGGCGGATCCGGCCTCCCGCTGCCCACCTATCCACATCCCGACGACCTTCAGGTATATCTTCATTCAAAACCGCCTTAGCTCTACTTCCCCAGCTTGCTACGTCGCTGCATGTGCATCATTTTCTACCTCTCAGCCCCTCTCGATCGGATGGTCCAACCTCACCTATTTTTTTCTTCTATTGTTAGAGGTAAAGCTACTTCATGGAGTCGAATCTTGTACTACTTGGTTCAAACAAGAAATAAAGTGGTTGTGGGGGAATTTAGTATGTACATCGGACTTGGTACAAACAACAAGGAAAGGGGGTGAAAGTAGTACAGACTGGTCATCCAACTGGTCTCTTGGTCGAAAAGGGAAATATAGGGGTAACGCTGTACACAGTGGTATGACCAGGACTAGATTTGCTATCCACACATAGGAGTAGGTGGCTAGAGTGAACAAAAATGGGACCAACCCATATATGTTTTTTGGATGTTTGTTTCTCGGGGCAACAAACTATAACTCACCACTTTATGCCCCTGTTTACGTACATGGTGCTGGACTGCTGGTGCACCCACTGTCCCATGCCCTTATACCAAATATTTAGTTGTTCTTAATCTAATGTCCCTGGTAAAAATGAGGCCATGCCACTGTTATAAGCCATGACAAGTTTAGCCAAATGTTCTTGCTTGTAATTGTTTGAGACTCTGACTGTTTCCTCTGTACCTTTTTGTGCAAACAGGGATATCCAATTCACCTGGTTGCTGTTGTGACCTTTTGGTGCACAGCACAAAACTCTTCTTAAAAGAAGTGACTTTTGTACTGTTCAACTGGAATGTCAGAATGGAACAGTTGGTTCATTTCGGTGAAACTGCACAAAGGGAGATCTTTGTTCTAATCATCATCATCCATATTGGCGCCATAACCTTCCTTTAGGTAAGAATGATATTTAATGCATGTGTTCATGTCTATTTTTTGACTGTCATGAGAAAATAATGCTATTTTTACTAGTACACTTGTACTCCCTCAGTGACAAAACCAATTCTGAAATAGAAGGCCAATCATGTACTTGGTTTCACCAATTCGTGAGGAGAAAGAGAAACAAAGCATGAAGAGGAGGAATAAGAAGAATAAACAGTGCCAAGGCGATCTTGCTGAAGCTAGAGGCCCCAGTCGAGGCCATTCAAGGGCTCCGACAATGACTACCTTACAGTGAGACGATCCTCCAGGGAGCCCTTCCACTTCTGTTGTTTCACTTAATTAATTAGGAGTACTTAAGTACCACTAATTTATTGCTGCCTAATTTTCTGTCGGTGTTAAACAAATCTTTAGTAGGACCCTATGCTGAATCATGTATGCGTGTATGTTTGTCTATGGAGGTGAATCATGTGGTGGAGCAGGAAGGGAATATTATTAGTGTCATGACATAATAGTGCTATTGTTTTGCATGTCAATTTATTGCCATTGGTTCGATGAGGCAATGTTTTGCGTATTCTTCATCATGAATTTGATGCTACTGTTTGAGTAATATGCTAATTTCTTCCTATCCTTTCTCACTAAGCTAATGAAGGTTTCACCTTGTTCCTACTTGTGCAAACAGGGATCATGTTGTGCCAATCATACATTTTAGTGGAACTACACAAGACAATACAATGAACTGTATCCCAGCCAGTGCTTTAACTCTGCTAGAAGTTCTTGATAATCTTTCGATATAATCTCAGCACTGGTAAATAAGAGTGATTTCAACCATACATTTGAAGTGCACAAAAATATATACCATTGAGTGATTCCAGTGAGTGCTTTATCATCTCTTATGGGACTACACGAATAAGATTTTTTTCTCAGGTTGGTACGGGCCTAAGGCCTTCATCCATATTAGTTTGCTGTCATCTCTATTTGTATCGTGCTACTATCATGAGAAACTCCTTTATCTTTGCACGTTAAAGTTTTGCAACCTATGATAAATGGCAATGCTTTGAGTGTTGAGCTAATTGGCACCGATTAAATAAACTAATACCTCTCTTTAAGCAAGACTACTATGTTGCTAACTTTACCCATTAAGATAATGAGGGTGCTTCTATTTGTTAGTGTATGTTTCATCAACTAGTCCCACTATTATAGTAATCTCACTCTCTCAATATATGTGCCAACAGGGATGCTCGATTTTGGTGGAACTGCACAAAAACTTTGGGTGCTTCATTGCCTCGACAGCTTTCGTCCTTTCCTGTCAGTCGCTAATCTCGGCTTGCTTTCTTCCTTCGCTGTCAGTCGCTTCGCTTATCTCGGCTTCCAGTCAAAGGAAATAGCAATTGATATGCTACCTCACACAGGTTGGTACTGGTCTTTATCCTAATTATTGTGCTTGTCATGTATTGGTAATTTGGTATTGTGCTACTGTTTGCCGATTCTATAAAGGAGTAACTTGGAGCCTGAACTTGCAGGAAAATCATTGCATTGGGTGATTTCAGTAGAACTGCACAAAATGATCAGATGGACAAATACTTATGCTGCTGCCATGTACTCCAAAGTTCACTCAGACAAGCATCAATGTTGACAAGAAGTGCCTATATTCATTCGAGTACCAACCGGCGTCAACCAGTTGTCAAACTCCCAAGTATTAGGAGAGTGAACGCCAAAAATATTGCTTGGCGCATAGCCCAGAAGAACACAGTCCAGTCTTTGGTCCCAACTTGTGCCTTTTGGGTATCGGCAGATATAGTAGCGAACTGTATGGCATGAAGTCTAAAGATTCCAGACAAGTTGGTTGACGCATATATTCATCTGGCACTTAATCAGTCTGCACGCCAGGGATGCTACATTTCAGTTGAACTGCACAAAAAATTTGGGTGGTTCATTTTCTCAACCGCCTCCTTTCTCGTCTGCAATGTAGAATTTTGGCGAGCTACAGGACCAAGATGAGCGAGTAAACTAGTTGGATGAAAGTAGTGGCCAAGTTGCTCAAACCTCGCTCGGCACGAGGCCACTATTTGAGGATAAACCTACAAGCAAAGTTCAGATTGTCTGTGCTGCCTCTTATGTACTTGAAAATTTACTCGTACAAGAACTAATTTTAGCAAGAAGTACCTCCGACTGAACACCATTTACCTGTATGTACCCTAGGTAATTAAAGTTCGTCCATGGATCATATTGGCTGTGATCTTATGCATAAACATACTGAACATGTGTATATCTGAATCTTTTTGTGAATTATGTATGAATATTGTCGTGTGATCTATCAATCATTTGGATGCATAGATATGCTGAGCTTGTGTATGTATGAATCTTTTGAGTTGTTGATAGTGAATGTTGGCTATGAATATGAATGTGTCCTGTGAACCTGAGTTTGATACGAAAGTTTACCTTTTCTGTTGTATTTGTGTGTGAACTTGTTAGTATGCCTACTGTGGGGTATGTGACGTGTGGGTGTCAACGACACACCTTCTTCCCGAGAAGAATTGCACCTGCTTTGTTAGGGTAGCAATGGCGCATCACCTCTTTTTAATATTTTTATTAATCTGTCTTCCCCTCTCCCCCGCTCAACCCCTGCCGTAATGTTTTTGGCCTAAAAAAACATAGTACTGCGTTGTTTTTGGGGCTTGATGAAAAATCAAGTGCTGGTTTCTGTAGGTTGGCCTGCCCAGCAAATGGGCTGCTGGTCCACCACGAAGGACTCGGAGGCTAAAAATACAAGTTGTATGGTGTAGAGGCAAGTAAAAAACGCTATCGAGAGCCATCCACTGAAGAAGAAAAAATCACTCCTGATGTGCTTCTTCAGTCGTGCCGCCGGCCCCCTCTTTAATCCAGTTCACTCGGGGATCTGGTATCATTTTTTTCCAGAGGGCGAACAAGTATCAGCTAGGCCTAGGTTTTGTATTTTAACATGCGTAGCCCTCGACATATGGAGACAGTGGTTTCAACTTATTTTTTGAGGTCCATACCGGCCTATGGGTTTTTTCTTAAAGATCAGCAGCCCAATGTATTTTTTTAATAAAACCCAGGCCTCTGTTCTATTTATCTATATAATAATGCTGTGTCCAATTTATGTTTTCCCTTCTAACCACATTATATATATTTATATTATTACTATTATCGTATATTTTATAGAGACTTATATATACATTATAAAACATCCCACATGTTATTAACTTATAAGTGTAAATGTTTAACAGAAGTTGGCAAGGAAAATCCTGGTTGTTTTTGACTCATAGGCAAGGAAAATCCTGGTGATTGCGTACAAAAGCTTGCGAAGATTTGAAGGACCAATTTAATAATAATGCGCTCATTTTTATTTTGAGCAATAACTCGCTAATTTGTTAATTATATATATATATATATATATATAAAATTTACCTCTCCGGTTTCTTCTTTGATATTAATTGCTCCTTCTAACATAACATTATATATATAACGAGCCCAACTAATTCGTGTATTTCAAGGAAGTGCAAATGGGCTGGGATTTCTTAGAAAATATAAATGGGCCTGATTGACACGAAATTATTTGTTCACCCATCCCAGCAAATGGACTGTACATTCTAGAAAACATGGGTTAAATATATGCCACATTTTTGCAGGCTGACATGTGGGCTAATAGGTTGAAGCCTATGCAGGGTGTTGTCAACTTGGTCAACAAATGATTGTGACATCTGCAGCCATTGGATTTCTATCCTACGGCCGACATGGACCTTCAATCTCTCGTCTTCTTCCTCCAGCATCACCGGGACTGCCTGGTCCGGCCTCCGGCGGCTAGCGGCTCTGCTTAGCATGCATCGCTGTGAAGCGCTACCCCACCGCCGGCCAGGCTATCCCTCCACCCCTCGACACCTCCTGTTATTCTCCACCGACTACAGCCCCACGCCGCAACACAACCAGTTATAACCCTTCTCCTCCTCTCAATCTGCGACTCCACTGCCGCGTCTTCCCATCTCCGAGTCGTTCTCGTCCGGGGCCTCGCCGTCGTCCATCGCCTCGCTGCGCTCGGTGCGGCATGGTCAACAAACAAGAGTCATCGGAAGAGGGATGTACGTGGAGAGCCTGACGGCTGGGATCCACGAGGTCCATGGTCGCACGCAAGGAAAGTTCCTCCTTAATAAGCTAAAAAAAGTGTTTCCTCTACCTGACAGCTGGGACCCACTGGCTGTATCTTCGCACGGAAGGAAGTGCCTCCTTGTTTTGCGAAAAAAAATATTCATCCCGTTGACAGCTGGGACCATCAGATTTGGTGGCTGACTTGTGGGCCTACTAAGCGGACATGTACGCAGGGCTTTGTCAACTTAATCAACAAATGATTCTAGCAGCTGGACCGTTGGATGTTAATCAACAGCCGTGCTCCTTCTTCAACCTCTGTTTTTGCTCCTGTCTCCCGTGGGCGGCACCGCGGCAGTGCTGCCGCACACCCGAACCAGTCAAGTTTCCCACTCCTCTCCATCTGCGACTCCACTGCCCTGTCTTCCCCATCTCTGGGTCATTCCAGTCTGGGCCTCACCAATCGTCCACCGGCCTTGGTGCGCTCGGCACGATGTTGTCAACGTGGTCAACAACCGAGAGTCATCGAAAGATGGATGTACATGATAGGCTGACAGTGGGGACACACCACACCCATGGACGCATGCATGCAACGGAACGTGGCATGGTCAACATGGTCAAGGAACGACTTCCATCGGAAGTGTACTGTACATGGAGAGGCTGACAGCTGGGTCCACGGCCGCATCAAGGAAGTGCCTCCTTATTACGCGGAAAATAATGATTCCTCCACCTGACAGCAGGGACCCACTGGATGGGCCACCGTATTTTGCAAAAAAAGTTTCCCCCTGACTGCTGGGACCCACCTGACGGGCCACCGTATTTCATGAAAAAACGTTCCCCCTGTTGTCAGCTCGGACCCACCGGAAGTGCCTCCTTATTAAGCATAAAAAAATGAATACTCCCCCTGCTAGCTGGGACCCACCTTGGTGGGAGGCTGACTTGTGGGCCCACTAAGTTGACGGGGACGGAGGGCTTTGTCAACTTAGTCAATATGAACGATTCTAGCTCCAGTGACCGTACGATGTACATCCATCGGCCGTAGTGCTTCTTCAACCTCTGGTCTTCTTACTCCAGCCGCCCAAAGCAGTGCCGGTCGTGCCGCGTGCTCCTGCCTCCCGTGGCCGGCTGTGATGCCACGGAGGCCTCGCCGCCCCCTACTACTCCCGCCGCTGGCCAGGCCATCCCTCTACTCACCCACACCCCCTGTTATTCCGCGGCGATAGCAGCCTCACATGGCAGCCGAACGGGTGAACCCTCATACTCCTCTACGGGTGCGCATCCACTGCCGTGTCTTCCCCGGCTCCGTGTCATCCCCTTCCTTCCTAGGCCTCACCGTCGTCCACCGCCCTGGTGCTCTCGGTGTGGCGTGGTCAACGTGGTCAAGGAACGACTTCCATCGGAAGAGTACTGTACGCGGAGAGGCTGGCAGCTGGGTCCACGACGGCCACAAGGAAGTGCCACCTTATTACGCGCAAAATAATTATTCCTCCATCTGACAGCAGGGACCTACCAGATGGGCCACCTTATTTCGTGAAAAAAATGTTTCCCCCCTGACTGCTGGGACCCACCAGCTACATCTTTGCACGCAAGGAAGTGCGTCCGAAAAATGATTCGCCCCCCTGACTGCTGGGACCCACCACCTACATCTTCGCACGCAAGGAAGTGTGTCCGGGCAAAAAATAAAAAAACGATTCGCCCCCCTGACTGCTGGGACCCACCATCTACATCTTCGCACGCAAGGAAGTGCCTGACAGTTGGGACCCACCTGGTCGAAGCGTACGTAGTGTTGTCATTCTGATCACGAACGTGTATGTACATACTGGTCGATGTAGAGGAGCACACGTGTCTTAGTAGAGGCGCGCATGTGTCCTAGTAGAGGCGCACATGTAGCATGTACACGTACGTACAGCGGCCAGTGTGCAAGAAAGAAAATACGGCCACGTACGTACATACGGGCGGGGTCTTAAACGCCTACTCGCGCATACGTACAGCCAGGGCTCATGTACATGGCTGGGTCGGAACGGAGAAACAATGTCGTCGTCGTATTCATGGAGAGCCAACCGGCTCGGTCGGAACGGAATGTGTCGTCGTGTTCATCGGGAGGGCTTGGACGGAACATGCGATGGAAACGAGGCCTGGCGTACCGCAGAACGGAGGAAACAACCTTGTGTTCGACCGGCCACATTTGAAACGGGATCCTGTTCATTGGGAGGGGTCTGGCTTACCGCAAAACGGAGGAAACGGACTTGTGTTGGACCTCCTATGGTCGAAACGGGGTCCTGTTGATCGGGAGGGGTGTGGCCTACCGCAAAACGGACGAAATGGACTTGTGTTGGAGCGCTACGGTCGAAACGAGGGTCCTATTCATCGGGAGGGGTGTGGCGTACCGCAAAATAGGACTCCATGAGATACTGTTCATCTCCACCGTCGGCCTCCTCCAGACTCCATGTGCTACTGTTCATCCACCATCGACCTCCTCCAGCCTCCACCTGCGACTGTTCATCCACAGGCTCCTGTTCATCCAGCCTCCACTGTGCGCTACTCCACCGGCTACTGTTCAACCACCCCTCTCCACGGGCTCCTGTTCAACCACCCCTCCACGGGCTACAGTTCATCCACCCCTCCATCATCTACTGTTCATCCAGCCCTCCACTGGGTCGTCCTGTTCATCTATCCCTCCATAGGGTCCTGTTCATCCAGCCCCAACCCGCTCGATCGATCGGGGTCCTGTTCATGCAGAGGCAATGCCACGGTGTCCTGTTCATCCACCCCCACCTCTCACTGTTCATCCAAAATCCCCCGTAACGCTCACTGTTCATCCAACCCCCCTGCAACACTCACTGTTCATCCAGAGGCAACATCGATCGGCTTCAGTTAGCAACAGTAGCAAAGGAATCGCTCGATTGGGTTCAGTTAATTACCATCGATCGATCGCTCGGGTTCGGTAATGCGTAGCCTGCAGTGCAATCGCTCGGGTTCAGTAACGCGTAGCCTGCAGTGCAATCGCTCGGGTTCAGTTAGAGCCCAACGCCTCGCTCGGGTTCAGTAAGAGCCGACACCTCGCACACATGCGCGTACGTGTACGAGAGAAACGCGCATCGCTCGGCCCCCGACCTCCCACCGTAACCGGGAACTCGACGAAATTTTCCTCGCCCTCGCTTCTACCACAGTTTTTTCCGTCATGGACGGCCCAAAGAATGTCATGCAGCTGCGTCTCCAGCCCGCCCAGGAAGAAAATCCCATTTTTTGTCATGATTTTTTGTCATAGAAGTAGGAGCCCACCACATCTATGATGATACAGGTTTTGTCACAATTATCGTCATAGAAGTGTCATAAGTATGACATGATTTTTTTTGTTCGGCCCAAAATGTCATGGATGTGTCTTTTTTTGTATTGGAGATTGATCGTCTAACTAAAGAACTAAACTCTCTTAAGTTAGCTCATGAAACTACTTTATAAGATCATTGAGAACTATTGAAAACTCATGAGAAGTTACGCTTCGAAAAGCTCAATCTTGAGCAAGAGCATGGGTTCTTGAAGGCCATCAATGATGATCTTCGGAAGAAAATTTGTTCTTACATTGCCAAGCGTTTACTCTTGTCTACTTACATGCCACAAGTAAAATCTAGCAACAAGAACAAGAAAGATTCTTCTTCTAGTATTAACAATAATCATGCTAAATCCAATGTTGTTGCTTCTAGTAGTTCTCTTGATTCCACTAATGATTCTCTTAGCCAAGTTACACTTGAGCAAGAAAATAGCATTTTGAAGTGAATTATAGATAAAGGTGTTTACAAGAGCCTTGCCGGAAGTAAGCAATTTAAGGAAATTGTACGCAAGCAAGGAAGGCACCGGAAGAACCAAGGTGTTGGTTTTGAACGAAAGTTCAATGCCAATGGAGTTGAGTGGGAAGAAGATCAATACCCCAAGACAAAGTTTGTTCCTCAACAAGAGAAGTATGATCCTACTTCTTTCCAAGGGACACAAGCTCAAGATGATCTTCCACCACAATACCACAAGCAAAAAGGCAAGGATAAGCTTCAAGAGGAGATTGATGCATTTGAAGAAGCTCCCAAGGCCTTGGTCAAGTGTGTACCCAACACTACATCAATTTCTACTTCATCAAGTACGACTACAACCCCAAGGATTCCCATCAAGATGTTGTGGATTCCAAAGAAGAAGAACTAGAGAGTTCTTGAGGGTGACTCCACCAACACACTTCACTCATATCATTTTGGCAAGAACAAGTGCAAACAACTTCCATATCTTGCACTAGTTCAAGGAGTCACAAATCCTCTTGTTGGTAAGACAAGGGACAAGGTAACCTAATGCTTTCATGGACATCATCTTGTGTGTACATCATTCTATGTCTATGGATATCCTTGCTTGTTCCTTGTGGGACTAACCCGTGTAGGTATTGAAAGTGCAACTCACTCCAATGGATTGCTCCGAATGATCTACATCAACATTGAGCATCCACATCTTTAACACCTACATGAATTCATCATCGACAAAACCCAAGGTTAGTTCATCCCTCTTAGGGGGGATATCACATCTAGGGGGAGCTTTACTCTAAGAATTGAGCTAAAGCAACTCTAATGGTGTGAACAAAACAATGCTTTATGTAAAAGTGGTAACCCCACTTGTGCTTAAATGATGAGTATGACCTATGATCAAATGTTCTCATTTGACTCATAAGTCAATATACTCGTATATAGATTGCTTGATAGATGCTAGAGTGTTTGTGCATGCTTTGCCACATATTTCATTTTCCATTTTATTGTGTGAGCATGTTGGTTGCATATTTTACTCATTCGAGGACATCCACTTGTTGCTTTGATTGTTTGGATCTTTCTCTTTTGCGAAGTGGATGGACAAGATTTCCTAAGAACCTTATCTAGCTATCTATGTTTTTCTCGTCTCAAACTCTATTCATGCTAAATCACAAAGTTTGATCAAGTCTGATTCAAATCACTTAGTGTGAGGAGCACTCGGAGTCCCCGATTCTTCATAGACTTAAACTTCCAAAACCTCTTTGTGCATTTCAGTATGACCGATTCATCCATTTCGGTCACACCAAGTTCACTAAGTTGATCTAGGTTTTCATCTCGGTGCAACCGATTTGAACATTTCGGTCACACTGAGTTGCAATAACTGCTTGCGATTCTGCATCTCGGTGCCACCGAGTTGTTCCACTCGGTCACACTAATAGGGTCGGGATATATATATATATATATCCACGGGTGAGATTTTGGAAAGTTCTACAAAAGCCCTTAGCCTGCGCGTATCCTGCTCTGCCTCCTCGGGTCTCCGGATCGTCTCCTCGTTGCCGCCGTAGTGAACTCCCGCCGAACTAGGGTATGAGTTCGACCCCTTGTGCTCTCTTTTTACCTTTGATTCTAAGCACAAGGTCAATGCCATGATCTTTGCCACGTAAGAAATCAATCTATCCAGAGAAAAATTCCTGTAGGTTAAGTTTGATTCAAAAATTTAGGGTTAGGTCTCCGCTGAACTCATCTTGGACCAACCGAATTGTAGAAACTGGTCTCACCAATTTGGATTAGGCCATTGCACATGCGCTTTCCGGACTGACCGAAAACTGCAAATTGGTATGACCGAGTTCAATTCTTTGTGAGACCCTAGCAATCTCGGTGCCACCAAACTATGACTCGGTCTGACCGAGTTCACTAGTTTAGATTCCAAATGTTGCTTCAGTATCACCGAGTTTATCAATTCGGTAGCTTCAAAATCATTTCAGTAGATAACTAAAACTAAGTTTTTTGACTCATTTGTTTTGCAAAAATCTCTGCACTTTGTGATGCTCATCTACTCTACCTCATCTATATCTATTCACAGGGTTTGCTGTCAGTTTGCCAACCAAGATGTCTGACCAGAGTGATAGCCAGAATAAATCTGAAGAGCAAGTGCAAATGAGTGAGGGCATTAGTCCCTCAAGCAGCTATGATGAAGGCAGCAGGAGCACACCAAGTAACTTGCCCAAGGCAGCCACTAGAACAAGGAAGAAGAGAACCTCAGACTCTCAGGATGAGGACTATGTGGCTGTTGAGGATGAGGCCACCTCAAAGAAGAAAGTGCCGAAGAAAGAATATGGCACTGCTGCTGTAACAAAGCCTGGTATGCATAAGAAGGCACCAGCAAAGAGAGTCCCAATGTCAAAGCCAAGGAAAGTTCCAACAGGAGAAACCATGAAATTCACAATAGAATCAGATGATGGTAAGGCAGTTGGAGATGGCAGGAAGAAGAAGAGGGCAAGAACCACATTTGCAAAAGTTCTTGGAAATTCAACTATGGTAAGGGATTCAGAAGAAGAGGAAGAGAAAGAGGATGCTACAACAACACCCAAGTCACAAAAGCTTATGGGAGATGCAATCAAGTTAGGGGTTGCTTCTTCTAAGCCCAAACCTGCTCCCAAACATGCTGCTCAGACCACCAAGTCTGCACCCAAGAGAAGCACCAGAAACATTCCTGCTGAGGAGAAGAACAAGGCCCCAGTGCCTGTGATGGATGAAGAAGAAGAAGATGCTGAAGCCCAAGTGCTCAGAAAGCTTAAACCAAAGATTCCAGACCACAATGACACTCATCCAATGGCAGAGGACATGAACATCAGAAAGGATGCAGGATTGAGAGTTTGGATATAGTCTGATCCATACGCTGTGATAAGGAGAACTGCTGTGGACTATAGGTTCCACCCACAAAGAACAACAAGATTTCTATGAGACCATTCTGCTTGACAAGAAGCCAATTGTCTGTGATATGAGATGGGTTGATTGGGAATATATTAAAGAGAATGAAGATCACTTTCCTAGTGTACATGACAGTTTCAAAGCTTGTGGAGTTGACAAGTTCGTTGGACAGAAGCTCACCAAGTGGAATGATGAGCTAATCATGCAATTCTACTCCAGTGCTCATTTCTATCCAGATGGAAGGATAGTGTGGATGTCTGAAGGTACAAGGTACCAGTCAACTGTTGAAGAATGGGAAAAGTTGATCAATGACCTAGAAGACCATGAGGATGATTTGGATGTGTATGCCAAGAAGAAGAAAGACCACAACTCCATGGCAAGTATGTATAAGGAAATTCCTGATGAAGCCCTGGAAACTCATAAGTTGGGCTCAATGAAATATTTATTGTCTGGTCTGCCTACTATCAACACCATCTTAAGGCATACTTGGTTGCCCAAATCTGGTGATCATAGAATGATAAGAGGACATTCAATAAAATTGTTGCACATTTTTGATGCGCCTAAAAAAATTCAAGGTCATGAGTCTGATTGTAGAGACAATCAAGAGGACAGCTGCTGACCAGAAAAGATCTTGTGGGTATGCTCCACACATTCAGGTGCTCATCAACTCAAAGATGGGCACATGCACTTACTTGTTGGACAAGGAGCATTTACCTCTCTACCCAGAATTTGAAGACAACACAGTTGTAATGGATGAGAATGAACCTTCATCAGTGCAAGCATAAGAGAAGAGAGCTAAGGCAAAGGCAGAAAAAGCTACAAAGATGCCAACTATTGAAGATGCATCTCAAGTGTTCTTGGAGAGCAAACAAGATCAACTTGGATATCTGATCCAATCAACTTTGAGGATTTAGAAGGGCTTGGCCACCCTGACTCAGAATCAAGAGAGCTTGGATAGGATCATTGGACAAAAATTCTATGATCTTGATCTAAAAGTGACTGAGATGCAGAAAACAGTTGAGCAGCTCCAGGAGGAAGCAGAGGAGAAGAAAGGGAAGGCAACTACAGATGCTTTTCAATGAGTGCCAAGAGGTCAGAGGTCAGCTGCAGTGCCAGTACTAGATAATAGAGCTACCACATTAGCACCAGCAGCTACAGCTTCAGTGCCACCTCCAGCAACCACTCCACCAGCTCCAGCTACATCGATTGATGCCTTCAACCTTGGAGTTCTGTCTACACCACCTGCAGAAGACCAAGCCTGAGAGACGCATAAAACTATTCATATTTGAACTTTTTGGTAACTTGTTACCAAAGGGGAGAAATATGTATAGATCGTAGGCTTCGAGAGAGAGTGTTGCTTTTTGTCTCTCTTGCTATTTGTTTGGTTGAACTTTATTGTGTGCTTGTTTGATAACTTCCGTCCTTGTGTGAGATACTTGTATGATCATGTGTTTGTTCATATGCTACTTTAATGTTTGCTTGGATGATATTATCTCTTATATCCATATATGATCATTCACTTTGCTTGGTGATGAGTGCATGCTTTTAATTGCTATCATTTTGAGCGCTCCACCAAGATGTATGTGACATGGAAGAGTAACCCATGATACTAATCGATTGTGCATTTGCATTCAAAAGCAAGTCTTAAATAATGCACAAATTTAGGGGGAGCTCTTGCTTACCACATACTTCTCAAAGCGACAATGTATTTCAATCTTATTATCATTTGTCGAAGCTTTGATCTATATGTTGTCATCAATTACCAAAAAGGGGGAGATTGAAAGTGCAACTATCCCTGGGTGGTTTTGGTAATTATTAACAACATATAGCTCATTGAACTAATGCTATTTCAAGATGAATATTTCAGGAAAGTTTAGTGATTGGCATGTCATGGAGTATGAATGTGGACCCCTCAAAATGCTAAGGACAAAGGATTGGCTCAAGCTCTAAAGCTCAAGACTCCACATTTTACTTTTAGTGATCCAAGATCACATTGAGTCCATAGGAAAAGCCAATATTATTAGAAGGGGATGAGGTGTTGCTTAAAGGCTTGCTTGCTCAAGATGCTTAGTGATATGCTCCAAAACCCCTCAACCAACTTCTCATATACACATATGTCCCAAACTAAAAGTCAAACTCGGACCCACCAATTTGATCTATCCGGCGCCACCGAGTTCATTTGACATAGCCACTGCCAGAAACCCTAGTCACTTTGGTCTCACCGATAGGGATCTCGGTCTCACCTAGATGGGATTGCAAACTCTCTGTTTCCCTTCGTAACGTTTTGGTCTAATCGAGATAATCGGTCCCACCGAGTTCGCAATGCAAACTCTCTGTTTCCCCTTCGTAATGTTTCGGTCTCACTGAGATGTGCAAATCGGTCCCACCGAGTTTGCCTGACCAACTCTATGGTTAACATATTACCAAAGTCGGTCCCACCGAGTTTGTGTAATCGGTCTCACCGAGATTATGTTATGCCCTAACCCTAAAGAAATCGGTCCCACCGAGTTGACATGTCGGTCCCACCGAAATGCCTAACGATCACATTATGAACTAAATCAGTCTGACCGAGTTTTCTGATTCGGTCTCACCGAGTTTGGTAAATTGTGTGTGATGGTTAGATTTTGTGTGTAGGCTATATGTACCCCTCTACCCTCTCTTCATTCGGAGAGAAAGCCATCAGAACGTGCCTACACTTCTAGCATTCATTTTCCGAGAGAGAACCACCTACTCATGTGCTGAGACCAAGATATTCCATTCCAACCACATAAATCTTGATCTCTAGCCTTCCCCAAGTTGCTTTCCACACAAATCATCTTTCCACCAAATCCAATCCTATGAGAGAGAGTTGAGTGTTGGGGAGACTAGCATTTGAAGCACAAGAGCAAGGAGTTCATCATGAACACACCATCTATTACCTTTTGGAGAGTGGTCTCTCCTAGATTGGTTAGGTGTCACTAGGGAGGCTCTATCAAGATTGTGGAGTTGAACCAAGGAGTTTGTACGGGCAAGGAGATCGCCTACTTCGTGAAGATCTACCCTAGTGAGGCAAGTCCTTCATGGACGATGGCCATGGTGGGATAGACAAGGTTGCTTCTTTGTGGACCCTTCATGGGTGGAGCCCTCCGTGGACTCGCGCAACCGTTACCCTTCGTGGGTTGAAGTCTCCATCAATGTGGATGTATGATAGCACCACCTATCGGAACCGCGCCAAAAATCTCTGTGTCTACATTGTGTTTGCTCCCTCAAACTCCTCCCTTTACCTTCATGTGCAATGTTTTACATTCCACTGCTATACTATTAGAATTGCATGTGTAGGTTGATTGCTTGACGTGTGTAAAGTTGCTAAAAGCTGCAAAGACTTAAAATTGGGAAAAGGCTAGATTTTTATTTGGTCAAGTAGTCTAATCACCCCCCTCTAGACATACTTTCGATCCTACAAAATGCCTCTTCTAAATCTTGGATTAGGAAATCCTTGTGCATGGTTTTGACCACTGTATCATCCATGTAGGCTTCCACATTTCTGTGCAGTTGGGAACCAAAACCAATTTGCACAACTCTTGCAATTGATGCTTCGACACTCTTTAATCAGAAAGGAATGCGTACAAAGTAGTACTTACCACATGGAGTAATGAATGTCATCTTCTCCTCATCCTCCTTGGCCATGAAGATATGATGATAACCAGAGTAGGCATCAAGAAAGAAGAGTAGATCACAGCCGGCTCTGGAGTCCACAATCTGATCAATTCGCGGCAAGGGAAAGGGGTCCTTTGGGCATGATTTATTTATATCAGTGAAGTCAAAACAAAGCGTCCACTTCCCATTTTCCTTGTGAATGACCACTGACCAAGCCTGCTGCATCTAGCTTTTGGATTTCTTGGGCGATGAACTATTGCCGCTCAAAAGGCTACTTTCTGACCTTCTGCTTGACGAGTCTCGCATCAAGACAAATAGTAAGGTGGTGCTCAATCACTCCCTGGGAACACTGGGGATATCTAATGGTTTCCATGCAAACACACCAATATTCCCCCATAGGAAGGCAACGAGCGCACTTTCCTATTTGCCATCAAGGGTGGCACTCACGGTAGTATTGCCAGTGCCATCCTATCTTGTAGAGAATTGCTTCATAGCAGGTGGTGAGTGCTTGGTCTTCTTTCTCTTGCCGGTAGGGCTCTCCGGTGTGTGCTCAATGGGTGCGCTACACTCCAAAGATGTGTGCTTCCTAGAGTCCATGTCAGAGGTCTTGCCGGTCTTCTTCTTCTTTCCTCCCCTGGGAGCTTTGTCGGTAGGAGCAGGTGCCTTGACGGTAGATGCTGCCACTGCCTCCTAGTAGTGCTTGTCAGCGCAGATGACTGCGTCCTTCTTGTCGGAGTGGACGGTGATGATGCTCATCGGGCCCGACAACTTCAAAGTGTTACAGGCATAATGGGGCACAACCATAAACTTTGCCAAGGCCAGATGGCCAAGAATGCCATTGTAGGGCAATGACATCTTGACGACATCAAAAATGACCTTCTTGGCCGTGTAGTTTAGCTCGGTCCCAACAATGACCGGTAAGGTAACCTTGCCGGTGGGCTAGCTCCTCCTTGGATTGATCCCTTGAAATGTTCCCACTTCTCGGAGATCTCCATCAGGGATTTGCAGCCTCCTGATCACATCAGGTGAGATTAGGTTCAAGCTGGCCCCACCATCAACCATTATTTTCTCCACCTTGAGGTTGTGAATTCTTGGTGATACCAACAAAGGAAAACACCCGACCATAGTGGCGCGGTCAGGGTGGTCCTCGGTGTCGAAAACAATGGGCGTGTCAGACCACTTGAGCGGCTTCTGCACCTCTACTGCTGGTTCGGCCGCGTTGATCATGCACGCCCACTGATACATCTCCAACGTATCTATAATTTTTGATTGTTCCATGCTATTATATTATGATTCTTGGATGTTTTACCATCATTTTATAGCAACTTTATATCATTTTTGGGACTAACCTATTGACATAGTGCCCAGTGCCAGTTGCTGTTTTTTGCTTCTTTTTTACTTATTTTTTACTTCATAGAACATCAGTACCAAACAGAGTCCAAATGCAGCAAAACTTATTGGAGTTTTTTTTGGACCAGAAGACACCTTGGGGATCAAGAAAGCACCTGGGGGAGGCCTATGGGGAGCACAACGCACCAGGGCACACGCAGGAGCCCAGGCGCGCCCAGGGGGTTGTGCAGCACACAGAGGTCTCCTCCACCGCCTCTTTGCCCTATAAATTCCCAAATATTCTAGAAACCCTAGGGGAGTCGACGAAACACAATTCGAGCCGCTGCAAGTTCCAAAAACTACGAGATCCAATCTAACACCATCACGGAGGGGTTCATCATCCTCATTGGTGCCTCTCCTGTGATGCGTGAGTAGTCCACCATAGACCTATGGGTTCGTAGGCAGTAGCTAGATGGCTTCCTCTCTCTCTTTTGATTCTCAATATAATGGTCTCTTCGAGATCTACTTGATGTAATGACTTTTTGCGGTGTGTTTGTTGGGATCCGATGAAGTTTGAGTTTACGATCAAATTTTTATCCATGAATATTACTTGAGTCTTCCTTGATCTCTTATATGCATGATTATTTATAGCCTCATATTTCTTCGAATCTGTGGTTTAGGTAGACCAACTAGATCGATTTTTCTTGCCACGGGAAGACGTGCTATGTGATGGGTTCGATCTTGCGGTGTTCTTTCCCAGTGACAAAAGGGGCAGCAAGACACACATGTATCGTTGCTTTTAAGGATAACAAGATGGGGACTATTCGTACATGAATAGATCTCATCTACATCATGTCATCGTTCTTATTGCATTATTCCGTTTCTCCATGAACTTAATACACTAGATGCATGCTGGATAGCGGTAGATGTATGGAGTAATAGTAGTAGATACAGGAAGGAGTCGGTCTACTAATCTTGGACGTGATGCCTATATATTGAACATTGCCTTGGATATCATCATAATTATTTACTATTCTATCAATTGCCCAATAGTAATTTGTTTACACACCGTGTGCTATTTCTTGAGAGAAGCCACTTGTGAAATCTACGACCTCAGGGTCTATTCTTTATCATATTTGCTTTCCGATCTATTATCTTCCACTTTTATTATCAGATCTATTATTCCAAAAACCCAAAAATACCTTGCTGCACTTTTGTTTGCATCTTTTATTTCACATTTTATCAAGATCTATTTATCAAAACTACCACAAAATTATCTATCTTTTTACAGTGGAGGAATTGACAACCCCTCCTACGCATCGGGTTGCAAGTATTTGTTCTTTGTGTGCAGGTACTGTTTACATAGTGTTGCTTAGTTCTCCTACTAGAATGATACCTTGGTTTCACAACTGAGGGAAATACCTACCGTAGCTGTGTTGCATCATCCCTTCCTCTTTGGGGCAATACCGACGTAGTTTCAAGCGACATCGAAAGGAACTTTTGGTGCCGTTGCCCGGGAAACATCATCAACATCTATCAGGTTCCTAATCACAAATCTCATCTCCTTGCAATTTACATTAGTTGCCATTTGCCTCTCATTTTCATCTCTCCCACTTCACAAAAATCAGCCTTTTTATTCACCCCCCTTTTTGTCTATCGTTGTCTCATTAGATCTGTCTTTTTGTCTGTGTTCTTGTTTGCCTACTTAGTTGCCATGACTAGTAGGATCACCCCTCCTTTGTCATCAAATTTTGTAGTTCTATACTTCAAGCATAATCAAGGAGAAAATTTTGAAGGATGCTCGGTATAGGTCAATGGAATCCTACCGCATATGTAATCTAAAGGGGGATGCAAAGATTTTGCTTCGCAATTTTTATATAGGATTAACTTTGCATCATAGACCACTCTTGGATTTTGCCGCAAAAGTGAATTTTATTGAGCTTCATGCCAATGCTGCTTATGAAATCCTAGAGGGTATATTGGGAGTTCCATCAACCAAAAAGGGGTTTTCTTTTACATAAGAAGGTGTTCAAATTTTAGATAAATTGAGTGATTTGCATAAGCATATGGTTGAGTTACAAAAATATAATGAACCCCTCAAACATATTAGTGGAAACCTAAATCGCATTAATACTTTGATTACTATTTGCAATAAACGGTTGGATATTTTAGATCTCAAGATGGTTTCCTTCCCTAAGAATTTGGGAAGCGTAAAGAGTCTCCTGGGTTTGAAAAAGCCCTTACTAAGGTGGCTAAAACTAAAGATGACAATACTTGAATCTATGCGTTATGCCTAGCTAGGGGCATAAAATGATAGCGCTTGTTGGGAGGCAACCCAATGAATACAATTTATTTTTGCCTTTTCCTTTCTGTTTTCTAGTGTTTGCACAATTATGCTACTTATATGATTGTGTTTTTCATGTTTTAATTATTGTTTATGCCAAATAAAGCCTTTGGGATTATGTTTGGTGATAGTTGATTTGATCTTGTTGGAAAACAGAAAATTTTCCGTCCAGTAAAATAATTCTTAAAAATGACAGAAACGACAAAAAATCTGAATGTTTTACACATGATTGATATACAAATTTCCTACGCTGTCCTAAGTTTTCAGAATTTTTGGAGTTACAGAAGTATGGTCGAAGTCCACATTACTACAGACTGTTCTGTTTTTGACAGATTCTTATTTCATTGCTTTATGTGCTTATTTTGATAAGTCTTTGGATTGTATCAGGGGGTATAAGACATGGTAAAGTTGGAATATAGTAGATATAATGCAATAATAAAATATGAATGGGTTTGCAATAATACTTAGAGTGGTGATTTGCTTTATTATACTAACAGATCTCACGAAGGTTTTGTTAAGTTTTGTGTGATTGAAGTTTTCAAGTTTTGGGTGAGATCACGATGGATGAATGAATAAGGAGTGAAAAGAGCCTAAGCTTGAGGATGCCCATAGCACCCCAAGTTAATATTCAAGGAGAACCAAGCAACTAAGCTTGGGGGTGCCCCGGAAGGCATCCCCTCTTTCTTCTACCAACCATCTGTAATTTCATTTGGAGCTATATTTTTATTCGTCACATATCATGAGTTTTGTTTGGAGCATCTTGTATTATATGAGTCTTTGCTTTTTTCTGTTTAGTTTGTGTCATGTATCCTTGTTGGACACACCTATTTGAGAGAGCCAAATTATGCTATGATTTGTTAGAATTGCTCTATGCACTTCACTTTAAAAAATTGAGCTACAGAATTGCTCTAGTGCTTCATTTACATCTTTTTGAGCACGATGTGCTTTAGTATTTTTTGAGAAATGATCTCCAGTTTCACTTAGATTTATCTGAGAGTTATTAAATTTTTGAAGAAATTCTCTCATGTTTCACTTGGATTATTTTGAGAGATGAAATTTTTTATGCTCATGTTCTTCACTTAAATGTGTTCGAGCTTATGAAAAGCAATTGCAACATATGAAATTAGTCCCAAATTGATAGATATTCAAGAGGGATATAATAAAAACTTTCATGAAGATAAATGGACAAAATAAACTTGATTCTTTGTAATAGTTTTGAGATATGATGATAGTATTTGTTCTTTGTGTGTAGGTGCCGTTTACACAGTGTTGCTTGGTTCTCCTACTGGATTGATACCTTGGTTTCACAACTAAGGTAAATACCTACCATAGCTGTGTTGCATCATCCCTTCCTCTTTGGGGAAATATCGATGCAGTTTCAAGCGACATCACCCACTGCTTGAGCTGGCGATGAGAGGAGTGCAAAGAAGCACCTCTGTCAACGCACATGGCCTCCACAACCTTTTAGAACTCTCCTTCTCCATATTCCTTGTCATCATCATCACCATCATCTTCACCCTCTTTCTTCTCACATCCGCGAGCATGCTTCTCTTTCTCCTGCTGACCTTGGCGCGATGACCGCCACGCCCGTCACAGTTCTTGCTGCTAGACCCACCAGCGTTGTCTTGGACTTTCTCTTTGTCATGCTTGTCGTACTCCTGCTTTTGCTTTTTGGCAAGTTGCTCTACTTGCCGACAATCATTGAGGTCATGGATAATTAGTGTGGTGGATCTTGTAGTATTGCCCCTTGGTCTTGCCGGAGCCATCCAACTTCTTGCCTGCCGCAGCCTCCCGACAATCAGCGCGTCTGGCAAGCTCATTGTCGGGGCTATCAGTCTTGGGCTTCCTGGCAGCATCTAATTTTCCGGAGCTCTCGACTGCCATCATGGCCTTGCCCTTGCGCTTCCGGCCTGTCTTATTGGGGGTGGACGCATCATCATCCTCAGAATCAACCTCATCTCCAGCGTCTGCCTCGGAAGTCTCCTCCCCTCCTCAGCATGTGCACACTGATCCACCAAGGTGTACAACTCATTGATGGTGCTCACCTGCTCGATGTTCAACTCAGCTCGCATCATGCAATTGCGCACATTTGTGTAGAACGATGCAATCATAGCAGCAGGGTGCATGTTGGATATGTTGTGGTGCACACGGCAAATCCTCTGGACGTACTTGCAAAGGGGTTCACCATCCTTCTTTGGAACCAAGTGGAGGTCGCTAGGCTTTCCTGGAGGCTCATGGCCCCCGATATAAGTCCCAACAAACACATGAGACAAGTCCAACCAAGAAGATATGGAGTTCTCTGGCAAGTTCATCAACCAAGATCTCAGGTTGGACTTGAGCGCCAACGGGAAATGGTTGGCGAGAATCTTGTCATGTCTGCCACCAGTAGCCTACACCGTGATGGTGTAGATTCCAAGAAACTTAGCCGGATTGAGCTTGCCTTCGTACTTCTCCAGCAAGCCAGAATTGAAATTTCGGGAGTAGGGCCACTAACAATGACATGTACCTAGGGTAGGGTCATGGGCCAGAACTGTATGCCCTACCCAAGGACACTACACAAGAGGCCAAGGCCTACAAAGATAGAAAGAAGATACCGACTAGAATCATCATGGAGTGTGATCCACTCGACAGAAGATCCACTCGGATATCCCAATTCCTCTCGACCATCGTTATTCACTCGTGAGACAAGAATCGACTCGAAGGACAGAAGATTAGAGCCACCCTTGGATGGCAATGGTCAGACATTCACTCCGTCACCTTAAAGATCATTAAACACGGGTATTACCAGTCACGTACGTGACTTTATTCTCTCATTGAACCACTGTGTAACTGAGGACTGCGAGGGGTCGGCGTATTCTATATAAGCTACCCCTCCCCTCTTGCACAAGGGGTCACACCCCCTGTAGCTCAACACTCCAATCAACAGAGCCTCCGCGGCATCGAGACGTAGAGTTGTTACCTCCTCTCAGCGGGGCCTGGACTCGTAAATCCGAGTGTGCAACCTTGCCGTAGCTTGGCACTGCCTCCTCCTATGTACCCCCCATCTCTGCTGTCAGATCTGTTCCCATAACAGTTGGCGCCCACCTTGGGGCAGGCGCCTAAGCGACTTTCGACAAGGTTGCGATCTTCAATCTCCATTGACATGGTTTTCGGTGGTGGATTGTCCTTGGGCCGCGAGTTCCAGCTCGACGTACTCACCTTCATCACCGACGATTTGTCCTGGCTCTAGGAAGCCCCCCTCAACGTCGAGCGCTCCCATTCGCGAGGCGACGCACTTCTGCGTGAGTGCTTGCGGTGTCCTCCTGCGGCAGCCGTCGACCCAGTATCGGTCGACTCCTGTGGCGTCTTCCCTTCCTATTGTTTGCCGTCCCAAGCAATCCGGTCACTCGCGGCTCCAGCGGTGGGTGAAGCACGCGGTGGCACGCCAGTCATCCACACTTCAGATCGCAGCGATCGAGCCCGATGAATCTCTTTATGGTTTGTTTGATCTGTCGGCTGGCCACTCAGATATTCTATCTGAGTGCGAAAACAATGACTCTGTGGTGGAAGTCCTCATGGTTGGCTCCCAGCATAGCCCGCTCGGATTTCCCTGTGGATGGGGCGACAGTGGTGGTCCAGCATGCGGCAATGACGAGTACTATCCTTAAGCCCTTACTGCAGAGCAGAGGGAAGAGCTGCAGCGCAGGAACGATCAAGCTCTCTAGACCCCCATCATGGGGGAGACTCCCGAGGCTCAGGCCTCCGAGGCTGTGGGCGTAGCCACTCTGGCTGAGCGTGCGTGCCTGGAGAATCTTCAGCAGGCACTCGACGACCGCGCCCGTGGGCAACTCCCAAGTTCCACTCGACGGTAGTGGAAGTTGTTTCCGACTAGACCTCGGGATGAGTGTCAGGCATACCGTACACAAATCCAAAATATTGCGGCGGCTACACCTATTGCAGATTCAATCTAGCCGTCCCATTCCGAGGCTGACAGAGGCTTATTGCAGATTCAGGCACTGCTCAAGGCAGCTGGAGAGCAGAATTCAGCTATTTCACAGTCGCGTGATAGGATTCACAACACATCTGTCATGGCAGACATAGTTTTGTCGGTGCATAGCCCTAGATCTCCTCCACGGCGTGAAGATCATGGTTATCACTAGGACGAGTACCTGGGTCAAGGCCACAGGCAGTTTGACCCTTGATACCACCGTGATGACTGCCGTCGAGTGCCTACACCCCCTCCGAGGGGTGGTTCGTACGCGCCCTGGCGGTATGATGACAGGCGCCCATACGCTGTTGAACGGAGGATTCCAGTCGACCCCGAGAGCCCGGGTTTGATGTAAGGTCAGTCCTCGTACATGGCTTGTTGGACAGAGGCAGAGCTAACAGAGAAGGTCTGGACAAAGATCACCCGACTGGGAGTAGAGTGTTCGTCTCTGGGCCTGAGTGTTTCAGCAGAGCCATTTGATCTGCTGGGATTCCTCCCAACTTCAGATTGGCTGCAGGAGTGAGCAAGTTTAATGGCGATTCAAAGCCAGACTTGTGTTTGGAGAATTACCGAGTGGTAGTGTAGATTGCTGGAGGCAATGACGAAGTGGCCATGAAGCACCTGCCCTTGATGCTTGAAGGCTTGGCCAGGGCCTGGTTGAATCAGTTGGCTCCTGCTAGCATATACTATTGGGAAGACTTGGCCCGAGTGTTTATCAGAACATTTGAAGGCACTTGCAAGCGACCCGCTGGGTTGTCCATGTTGCAACATTGTGTCCAAAAGCCAAATGAAACTTTGAGGGATTACATCCAGCGTTGGACTACACTTCATCATTTGATGGAGAATGTTTTAGAGCACCAAGCAGTCTGCACTTTCAAGGAAGGCGTATGATACAGAGAGCTCACACTAAAGATTGGTCGCTCCGGAGCCATGACTCTAAATCAGATGATGGAGATAGCCACTCGGTATGCAAATCCGTAATGGCAAAGGAAAGGCTACGGAACCTGATACTGGAGGCGGGAATCCCAGTTGGAAGCAAAAGCGCAAAGCTGAAGCCACAGGTCAGGCTGAAGCCGCAATAGTGAAAACACAAGGAAAGTTCAAGGGAAAGCCCAAGGGGCCATGGATACCCAAGAATATGAAAGACCAGTCAGGCCAAGATGTCCTGGATTTACCGTGTGCCATCCACACAAAGAAAGATGAAGTAGGTAAATTGATTTTGCCTAAGCACACCACTTGGCAGTGCAGATTCCTATTCAACAGTTCTGTGAGGGTCAGCAGAGCGAGAAAGGCTCTGACAAGGATGAGGATGAGGAAAAGGCAGATGATTACCCGAAGGTCAATGCTACTTTGGTGATTTTTGCTGATGTTGAGAGCAAAAGTTGACTAAAAGTCATTAACCGAGAGGTGAACATGGTTGCTCCGGGAACTACAACATACCTCAAGTGGTCAAAGACTCCTATCAACTTCAATCAGTCGGATCACCCAGCTCATGTTGCTACCCCCAGGGGGGCAGGCTTTGGTGGTCGACCGAGTCATCGGAGGCACTCGTTTGCGTCAAGTTCTCATGGATGGTGGCAGTGGTTTAAACATTCTGTATGCTGAGACCCTCCAGGGGATGGGCATTCCGATGTCCCGACTCAATGAAAGCAACATGCAGTCCCACAGGGTCATCCCAGGGAAGAAGGCGAAATCACTCGGGCAGATTGCTTTGGATGTGGTTTTTGGTGATTCAAACAATTTTTGGAAGGAGAAGTTAACGCTTGAAGTGGTGCTTTTCCACAGTGCTTATCATGCTATTCTGGGTAGACCAGCATACGCTCGTTTCATGGCCCGCCCATGTTACGTGTACCTTAAACTGAAGATGCCTGGACCCAAAGGCGTGATTACTTCACCAGAAATAGGCAGAGAGCTAAAGAAGGCCTCCAGAAAGGATCCAAGATTGCTGATGAGCAGATGGCCGTGGTGGAGCTGGAAGAGTATAAGAAGAACGCTGATCCGAGTGATTTGCTCCGTTCCAAGAAGCCTGCTTCTGATTTCGCATTTCAGTCGGCTAGCGAGATGAAACCAGTTCACATCCACTACTCCGACCCACATCTCAACGACACTTGACAGCAAATAGGAAGCCGTGCTCATCCAATTCCTTTGTGAGAACTTGGACATCTTCGCATGGAAACCGTCAGACATGCTAGGTGTACCCAGGGGACTGGCTGAGCACTGTTTGCGTGTCGACTCAAAGGACAAGCCTGACAAAGAGCAACTCCATTGTTCTGTCACAGAGAAGAGGAAGGCGATTGGTAGGAAGTGGCTCGGCTCCTGGAAGCCGAGTTCATATGCGAGATATACCACTCAGAGTGGCTCGCCAACGTCGTCATGCACTACAAAAAAGTACACTTCCGTGATGATACGTGTTTGTCATGGTAGGTCACGTTTTTTGTCATGCATGTACATCCATGACGATTTTATGACAGAATGAAGATAGTCATACCTGTGCTGTCGTAGAAGTGTTGCATGACATTACCAAAATTATCATCACGGAAGTGTCCACTTCCATGATGATAAATCACGCGCCATGCAAGTGCTTTCGTCAAGGGTGACCTACACGTGGCATCCACCGTAATGGGTCGCCGTTAAGCTATCGGGTATGGTTTTGGATCCGATAACCTGCTAACAGCCACGGCCAATGGGGATTTTCCACGTGTAAATTTCTGATTGGCTAGAGGAACCACATGTCGGCTCACTATTGGGATAGATGTCATCCACTCATTGGACCGAAGGCACCTATGATATGTCCACACATGGCACGGCCCAACAGATGCCCATATAGGTTAAAAAGGCCGGCCCAATCAAAGGCCCGTAGTATTTACTTGGGTACTAATGGGCCAGCCCAATAACGGCTTGTTTAAACATTGTCCATTTATGGCTCGTAGCCAGATCTGGCCCGTTAATTGTTCGCCGAATATTTGGGCCCAATTATGGCTCAGTGACATTACGGCCCGTTAGAGGCCCGAAGTAGACATGGGCCCATTTCAACCTGGTGTGTCTTTCGGCCTGGGAATGGCCCGTGCTGCCCATGGGCCATATATGGTCCGACGCGACATCTGGCCCTCTAACGGCCCGTGATAAAGGTGGCAACAATTCAGCCCAACGTGACTTCGAGCCTATTAAAGGCCTGTCGTATAATTCGGCTCGTTGATGCCTCTACAAAGCTTTCGGCTGTTAAAGGCCCATGATATCAGTGGGCCAACTAAGGACTGAGATATGTTTTGGCTAAGTAATGGCCTGTCATATAACTGGGCCCAAAAAGGCCTGGTCTACATTTTAGCCCGCTGAAGGCCCGTCGATGACTAGTGAAAATTGAGGCCCAACATGCATTTTGGCCTGCTAAAGGCCCATAGTTACTTTTGGGCTGTAACAGGCCAGCACAATACTCAGCCCGTTGATGGCCCAAAGCTACATGGGCCCAACTAATCTTTGGGTCCACTGAAGGCCCAACTAAACTGTGGGCCGAGTGTAAGCCCGTGTAAGTTGTGGGCCTGTCGCAAAGTGTGAAGGCCCCAATGGCCTTTCAGGCCCAAGAAAGATGCAGGCTGGCCCAATTTTGGCCCGCTAAAAAGTAGGCCAGTTAGAGGTGAATGTTTCGGCCCGGTTGACTACATTAGATTTTCTCTATTTATTTTCATATAGCAAATGATGGCAGTAACTAGTACTCCCTCCATTCTGATTTACTCATCGTGGTTTTAGTTGAAATTTGAACTAAAACCACGATGAGTAAATCGGAACGGAGGGAGTAGGAATTAAGAACAAATCTACTCTATACAACAAAGAAATTACGACATAGTAACTTAGAATAAACCTACACTATGCAATAAAGGATTTATGGTATATTACATCCACTAGGCATCGAAGTTCGCCACCAGTGATCATAAAGTGCAATGAAGAAGCAGATTGCAAAATTGGGCGCCATTGCAGCATAATAAAATAATACTGAACCAAGACCACTTCCAAGACAATTCAAGAAAGGTTAGCCTTGCACGGGAACTGCTGCGCAAGCTGCCGAGCAAGGCTATGAGACTGGCCTAGCATGTCGGTCATAGCTTCTAGGTGTAGCTGTTCAGCCATGAGGTTCTCATTGGTGTTCTCCGCAATCTTTCTTAGAGATAGAACTTCAAGTCAGAGTTGAGTTGCAGAATGCCTTTCTGCTAGAACTTGGGACTAAAGAAGTCGAACTGATTCAAACAGCAAATTCTTTGAGCTTGTCTGACTGCTAGTCTCAAGTAACTTGAACACTGCATCAAGACAAGACTTTGGGGTTGTCATGCTTTCTTCAAGATGTTTTGCCTTCTTTGCTGCAATATATGTTGGGTTTGTCTCATAGCCTTCAGCAGACTTGTGCACGCCATCAGGCATATCACCCTAAAACAAGCAGAGAGATGACATGTTTTGCATATGTATAAACAAATATGATAAATGTGCTGTTAATTCCATCCAATTTCAAATTAGAAAATAAAGAGTAAGTTCAAAATATCAATAGCATAATTTGGCATTGTTCATAATGTGGGGAGCTTCACCACACTACTGGATCACCATGTCAACATAACAATCATAGATGAAGGGTAAAGACAATCATTGTATCTATTTTGGTTAATGTGTGTGTCATGTTGTTCATATCATCAGCCACATCAGTAAGATAAAACAGGAGATGACAAGGTGCAAACGTGGGATGCTTCACCACACACTAGATTATAGATCCACAAAAACAAGCATACATATAGGGAGTATTGAGTAATGTGCATGGTATGAATATGGAATTTGGTTTTACAAGTAGAACTTGAAACTTACAGTTGTTGTGAACATGCATTTTGATAGAAACAGCAAACTAAATAGCAGTTAATGATAGGGAGTATGAGCAAATTAAACAACAGTTGAGGATAGAGGCTTTAGAAGGGCTGACTTACATTAATAGTTAACACCGACTTTATAATGCCCTTCTCCATGTCAAGGGCAGGATAACTCAAGAATATCAGCACAGAATCTTCTTCATAAGCATTACCTGTACTCTACATTTTGTAGAGAGTAATTATAGATATGATAATACTGGAAGGAATAGAGGATAATGAAGATAAGATGTAGATTGATGGTACGTAATCAACTACCAATCCCTGGAAGTACAAGCGTTACAGGACAACATGTACTGACAAGAGCAATGGGCTACACTTCTGCACTGGCATTGTTTGTGTATTCAACTTTTTGGTAAGATTAAACATAGATCTGATATTTTTTAGTAAATGGTGGGTGAGGGAGATAAGATGCAGAATGGTACACAATGAACCAATCCATCTTCCCATAATATAAGTGTTTTAAACACTGGTGTACTGTACAAAATGTTCTTATATTATGGGATGGAGGGAGTAGCTGTTAATGTAAGTATAGTGATAGACGACGTTCAGTCCTTACAAGAGGACAACAGAGCTAAACCTCTTCAAAAGCATTGGACTGATTCTAAATTTATGTAAGAGTCCATACAGATCTTATAATGTCCACGAAATGGACGATAACGAGGCTAACATGTGCAGTGGTGCTACATAATCAACCAGCTATGAAAGTAAGTATGGTCATACATGGCATGAGGTACTCACAAGAGCAATGCAGTGTGCAATATAGTTGCGAGATTCTATGGTCCCTTGAGAATGAATGTTCTTCTTCAAACAGATTTCGTGCAAGTAAGATGTTAAGGCACATGCAGAAATGTAGTTCAAACTATGATGTGATATCATAGACCGTACCTTACGCTACAGAAGAGACCAATGTGTAACAAGATTATTCCAGTCACTGTCAGATAAATGTAATATCGGAGACTTTACAGAAATTTTATTTAGAGCTTGCCATCGAAGTGTGCTTGCCTCAGGTAGGAATGATACTTCATCAACAAGTGCTTGGAAAGCGCATCCAAACCTTGCTCGTCTTGAGAATCTAGTTTGGTCCTTGCCTATTTAAAAGAATGAAATCTTGTGTCTTCTGTCAGCAGAAACATATGCAGTAATTACCATGAATAGCATTAATACATTACTTACGCATAAGTTGCGGAGGAAGATTGAAAATTGTTCTTTGTCTGTGGTATAATCTTTCCATGAAGGAAAGATGCGCACAAAGTTCCTGACAACAATATAAGCTTCGTCTTGTAAACTGGGAAGAAGTGGAACTGGAGTCCTATTTGTTGCAATTGGGGCTCTCTCTCGTCCGAAAAGGGATTTGGCAACTGGATTTGGTGTACTCTTTGTTGGAATGGTGGTTTTGCATCGTAGAGGTGGTGCGATGTCAACTGGCATCATCATACTGTTTGCAGCAGTTGGGGTCTGCTGAGTTGGGGCATCAGAGATGGCCAGTGTAGTAGGGCTAGATTCTGCTAGAGTTACGATCATGTTTTCTGGGTCTGGTGATATTGCAACTACACCTAATGGGCTATTTGATTTATCAGGTGTCACTACCTTTTCCAAATACTTTGTTCGTGCTCCTCCGCGATCAGCAAACACCCTCTTCCTTTTGAACGTCGGATACACAAGAGCAACATTTGAATGGATAAATATGGTATGATGACTGATGGAATATGAACTGAAAATGGATAGGCAGGGCATATTCACATACACAAAGTGTAAACTAAGATAATGGCAGTGCAAAAAAGTAGAAGAAATGCAAAGCATCATTTGCAAGATATGTGCCACCAATATAACCTTGGAAAGTTAGAGCAACCACCTTGATGGGTGAATAAGATAGGGCATATGCCTCTGACTCCTCCACTAGGAAGCCACATTGACTTAGGTCTCCCTCTAGCTCAGAATTACTGTTAGGATCATATTTTGAGCATGAATCTGTAGGTGGGGAGCGTTTGCATTGCATTGCATCCAAACTTGATTTCAGTCCCTAAATGCCAAGTTTGAAAACCATGGCATTGTTCTGCTTTATTCTTTTCATGCGCGCAAGCTCATATTCATTATGATGTTGTTCAGTATCTGAGATTCATGAAAACATAAAAAGTAGTCAGCTTATCTATGGAATGCATTGCGGATTCAACTTGAAGAGTGTCTCCCTATAAACCCCTTCATATGCAAAGTTCACCCACAACCATGCGGACCAGACCACACACAGAAATACAAACCTTTTATGTCTCTATAATAGGTAGACACACATTTCAAAACTGAAGTAGGAACATTAGAATCATATCAAATTCGTACTTGAACAAATAAACTAAGGAATTATGATTGGCATAATGTTTAGCTTCAAGGGTGGAGTGCTGGTAGAGCGACAGAGAGCAAGTAGGCAGATTGTATTCCATGTTAAAGATCGTAGTGTATGTAAGGTGGAAATGACACTTTCTTTCTGTACAATGTAGTGTCCCTTGCCCACACATGATGAAGAGATCACACAGAGTAATACTATTCACTCATGTTTGCAGTTCTAGTATTTTGTAACAGGGTGATCCACCTAAAAGAATATTGACAAAAATATGACAAGGCAAGCATATATGTAGTAATTCAATCATTAATTGTGAGCTTACTAGGACAAGTATGCAGAATTGTAACTGCAGTAAGAGACTGTCCAAAATATGTATCAAAAAGTTGGTCTAGCACTTATTGTTTGCAACTAATCGACGTGAATAATTGGATATCATATCGAATGAGTAAGAAAGACAAGTAAAATTGTCAATAAACCTGGCCTGCAGTAGTAATCTGGGTCCATGTCACTATGACCAACAATCCAAAATGACTAGTGTCTGTTCCTAGGGCCGGAATTTTGAAACCCGATGAACTTTACAGGTACTAAAGATTACTGAAATACATCTGAACCATTAAGTGTAGGTAGCACTCAGTACACAACAAACCCTAATGACAGTCCTGCCTAAGGAGTAATGAATCAATTAGAAAATGGGCGATGAGGAGTGGCTGCTGAGTGTTGAGGACGTATCTCAGGATAAATCGGGTTGGCTTAGTGGTTGTTGCACGCCTGAGCCCTGAACGGACTGGAAAGGTAGGCACGGCGGCGTGCCCGGGCAATGGTGACACTGTTGGGCGAGCAGATCCTGACCTCCTATTACTCCGGCATCTCCTCCTAGAGTCATGTCGTCCGAGGATGGCAAGTCGCCGGCGAGGCAGGCGGCTGGGGCGAGTAGAGATCGGAAGCACAGCAGAATAGAGGGGAATTAGGGCCTGGGCCGACCCAAAATCCCAGGGTGGGTCGCGGCCCACCATGGGCACCCTCTAGATACACCTGAGCGACGTACATGCATTTTCGAAACTAAATTAGGAACATTTAGCTGACCAATTAAACGAGTCTGTTTTAATAATATCAGATTATCATTTTAACAACTAAGCTTGTTTAGCTTGATTGGTGGAGAAGTGCTATTATGACACGAAGAACGTATGCTGATCATAAAAGGGGGAAACCCTAAGCATTTTTTTGAGCAAAAGAGGGTTTCCCCTCTGATTTCTATTAAAGAAACCACCACGGAACCAACATGACCAATTAAACCATGATCAATTAAACCCTATTATGACTGTGCCATGGCAGAATTAAAGGTGCAAACCGTAGAAATGCTATTTACCATCCATTTTGTGCTTCAAACTAAGAACTAAATTCTAAGAGTTGAAAAGAAAGTACAGTAACCAAGTTAGAATCAATTTTCTGGTTGTGACCAAAAAGTTGAGCATATATGAAGTACTACCTCTCTTGCGGCGCCGTGTAGGCATCGGGGGTGGATGGCTGTCGGTAGCGTTGAAGCAGATCTGCGACGGTAGACAGGTGCATCGGGGGATAAGTCCCGTTGCGGTGGACGAGAAGGTTGTGTGAGCGGCCCCGACAAAGAGGACGACAACGCAGATGAAGCAAGAGGATGCGATGCAAGGTTCCTGGTCCAACGCCGTGGATGAGAAATGGCTATCTCTAGTAGTGGACGACGCGGTCTTGGTAGGAGCTCCAGCATGGTAGAGGATGGTGGCGATGGATGGGGTGGAGGACGGCGGTGATGGATGGGGTGGCGGACGGAGGAAGCTGGTGTGGGGATGGTGTTCTAGCGCAGACGGTGTATGAATGGGAAAATGGAGGGAGGTATAAGGAACCATGTTTTTTGAACACACGTGTCTGAAATATGGGAAAGTTACGAACTTAGCTCCCGTTTAAAATTTGGAGGTCACGTCGGTTGGGGATAGCATGATAATCTCGCATCTCCCTAATATTTTCCCAGAGCAATTTCGGGTGAGGAGAGGGTGTCTTGGCGCCCACGGTTGGCGCCCACGGTGTATGAACGGGGCTGACAGGTAGGGCGGCTGTGTCACGTCTGAGTGAAGTTACGAACCTGCCCCTATTGAAAATATTTACCTACATCGATTTTGGCCGAGTCGAGTTTGTTTTTCCTCCCACCGTGTATGAATGGGGAAATGGAGGGAGAGATATACGTCTTTCATACGAGCTTGAATCAAATGTGTTTTGCCGCCCAGGGTTGGCACCCAGTTGTCGAAATGGGCTCAGAGGCAGTCGTATCACGTCTAGTTGAAGTTACTAACCTACCCCTATTGAGAGTCATGGAAATCAGGCAGATGCATTGTCTGTGTAAGGGGTAGACAATAATTTCCATCTCCCAAACACTGGCTTCGGGTAGCCGACATGGGAGTGGACATTTTGCTGCTTTTTCGAATTTTGGGACAATAAACATCCACGTTTACCCTTGCAACTAAATTCAAATCCATTCTGTATTCCTATACGAATCTTTATAAATCACTCTATGCGTTTTTATATATCTTCAAAATCATGACAAATATGTATTCCATTATCATATATGAATATGATTTATAAAAGCCGATACTCAAATTTAGAAGCTAGAATCCAGTTTAAGCTGAATTCGAATATTTGAAACCACTTTATGTCCATCTCAAGTGTCACACGCAGCATAATGTGTACTACCATTTAGATATGTACACAAGCGATGTCTCAAGATTCAAAATACCGCCTCAATCAACCAATAATGTACAAAACTAACAGACATATAAACACTCATAGACTATATGGATAAATAATATCAACTAACATACATAAGCCATGCTGCTGTACTTTTTTGCTAGAAGAGCATCCTTTTTTTAGCGAAGCTAGTCCAATATCTTGGCCCTTTCAGATGCATGCCACGTAAGGACCATTTATACTACTATTATTACTGAATGCACATTCAGCCCGATTGGCATATTTGTAGGTCTGGCACAACAATCAAAATGAAATGTCTCAGAGTCTTATAAATTAATACAGACTTGTGCTCAAAAGAAGTTACAACCCCAAAAAACAAAAAACAATTATTACATGATCTCTAAAACAAATGGTTTGGTTGATTACATGAACAAAAAACACAAAGGTTATTCAACAATGGAAAGAACATTTCACCCATGATTTACCAAGTGGGAATTTAATTTCCTTTTCCCTTCAGGACCTTAACAATGCGGTCAGTCTCAGCTTGCTTCGTTTTGAAATCCACCAAATATTTAATGGTTGTCTTGAGTACTGCTTGTGATTGTGTTGTTTTCTTCCTCAACATGTCAACTTCATCTCTAAGTGCAGAAGCAGAATCTCTTTCTACCAATAGTGTAGCCTCTAGAGCATCAGCAGTTGGCAATTCATGATGCATGATTGGGCTAGTGCCACTGTTGTGGGATGATACAACGTCCATGGGGACCTCGCTCTTTAATCTTGGGCTAACCTATTTTGCCATTAAAGTTCCAATAGGATTCCAAAAACTTGAAGTTAGCAAAACATCTCAATTGGGAGTTATAACAGCAAACCAGTTAAACAAACAAGGAATTAAAGAGTTTCAATTGGATGTTGAAAAATAGTTATTAACATCATTGTAACCAGTTGTAGCAGCAAGGCAGTTAAACAAACAAGTTTTGCAAAAGATACCTGTAGTGGCATTGGAGTTTCTGTTGGATCTTGAAAAGTTGAGTAGCCAGTAACGTGATTAGAGCAACCGGTTGCAGCAGCAAACCTGTTACACAAATATATTTTTGAAAATATACCTGCTGTGCAATTGGACTTCCAATTGGATCCTGAAAACGTAAAGTTTGTAAGATGATTACAACAACAAGTTACAGCAGCAAACCAGGTAAACAAGGAAATTTCTAACAACATACCTGTTGTGCCAAAAGAGTTTCAGTTGGATCCTGCAAACTTGAATGTTAGCAATCATAAATGAAGTGTTGCAAGAGCCATAGGAAACTAACATCAAACTAGTAAAACTAACTAGTTTTGGCAACGTATTTAATTACACATGAACTAGTAAAACTAACAAGTTCTTGGCAACGTATTAAAGTAACAAGTCGGCACCATTTACTAGCAACACAGACATCTGTAAATTTCTTTGATGTAAGCAAAAGGATTCCAACACACACACACATATATATATAATTTAAAAAGACGGTGTCCCTCATATAAACCTGACAGTTGTCTATCTATGAACATGCAAACATTCAACATTACTAGTGCTACAAGTGATAACAACAAACCATTTAAACAAACAGGGTATCAGAATGTAAATTACACATGAATTCTGCTGCACCCTAGAACTACATATGACGATCTATCTACATGCTTAAGTAGCTATTTAAGTTGAGGCAAACACATAATTCTTAACAGTAAGTATCAAACACATAGATAGGCATAGTCTATAATAGGATTAACATGCTATGACATTTTGTAATCAGTAGAGAACTAAATTAAGCCAAGCAACATAACTGAACAATTTTGCAATAAGTGGCTAACTAAAATTCCGAGAAGCAGGTAACTGAACTTACGCTAGATCTTTGTACAGGCACACTACAACTTCTTTTTCGCTTACAAGGTTGTGCGAAGGAGTCCATGGTATCAATTGCTTGGATACGCTGTCCCAATACTTCTTTCTTCCCACACTGCATTGGTAAGTCCAATGGTTAATCTGATAAATTGGTGCGTCCTTGATATGTTATATGAGGATGGGTTGTCAGACTAGTTGTAGCCACACACATTACACAGGCTTTTAATGCATATTTCATGCGATTAAATTTGGTATATAGAGATCTAAGCAATCTACAATAGGATGAAAAGACTAACATCCTTCACATTATTGGCGAACTCAGTTCATTGAAACAAGCAATTCAACCATTCTGTGGGTAAATCAAAAGCGCCACTGGAAAATTTTCACTACCCCAATCATACACGAAAAAGGGGCGACCCCACCATAGGGGCTGGTATGGGCGTCCGCCTCCGGTGGCTGGAAAGTGTGCACCTAGTTTGAGTCGTCCAGGTTGGCCCAGGCTAATTTTGTTCGTCCCAACGCACGAGCAGGCAATGTAAAAAAATGAAGAAAAACTTTTCAATTTGGATGGGCATATAACATAAGTGCAAGGCAGTCCCTATAGCAGGCTCGCGGCCCAAACGAGCGCCTTCCATATTGATCGACAGTAGGAAAAATCCCAATTCGTTCACTCCAGCCTCCAGTCTAGTTCGCTCCTAACCTAGCCGCCGTTGGACAGAACGACACAACACTTCCTCGCACCCTCGTTGGATGCGAGTCGCCAGGCTTCAAGCGAATGGAAGGACAAGAAGATAAAGATCCAACCCTGGGTGTAGCCTGTGTGGGAGGCAGTGGCAGCAACACGGGCATGGCATCGAGCTTGCGCAAACAAACAGTCGCAGCTTGCAAGAGCCGCATGCACAACGAGCAGGTACATCACATCCCTGAATATATCTAATTCAACTGTTCAATTTCTGGCCAATAGTTAAACCCGACTCTGTTGTAAAAGTGCTTGTATGTAGGGAATCTATGAGAAAATTAAACCAGTGTCTGCTTATTTTGTAACCCCCCAATCAATACTGAACTGAGTGAACCTGCTATATCTAATCAAGTTTCTGTGCAAACATACAAGCTCATGTTGTTCTTGAGCCTGAAGTGTCTAATGGACAGACTACTAATGAAGGATTTGATGCAAACATTTTACATGCTCCTGGTGATGAACATATAGTGTCTAATGAGGGATCGAATGCAAGCATTTTGCAAGCTCCCATTGAAGGATTTAGTGTCTAATGATGATATGCTATGTTGACAGAGACATAGAGATTTGCAGGCATTGATGACAAGCAAATTATAGTACATTTTTAGGGCTTGAGGAAACGTCGAGGCCATCTACCAGAAAGTGCATGTATCATGACAACGTAGCATAAATACTTTTCTAATATGTTGTTTGAAACTATTGGCATACTTGTGCGGGATAGATATATTGATATGCAGTTTGCGCACTGGTTATAGGTGCAATTACACTTCAATATTTTCAGCCAGAGAATGAATAATTCAAGCAGGTACATACCATGTTAGTAGTCCTTGTACACCATGTTGCACTTTGTGTTTTTGGTGCTTACATCATTTACTGTTTTATAATCTGAAACTACTTTGGATCATAAGCTAGTTTTCCAAGTGCTTGTAGCTTCACATTTCTCAAGTTATGTTGATTTTTTAGGAGTGCAAGTGCCTTCGTATTTTTTATGTTAAATTTTTGCCCCTGGTAACTTGAATTCGTGGATCCGCCACTGCACGAAAATCACACACGCAGGCCAGTACGAATTAAATGAAATGCAGGGCTTGTTGTTCAGTCTCACTGGAGCTCTGCTTCCACTTGGGATGTTCCATGTACAAGTCCATGTTACCACTTGCTTGGATGTGCAGTCCTTGTGCTCCTTGCATCCCCCTCTGCATTTTTTATATGGAAAATAGTTAATCAAATAAGAGATTCGACCTTGCTGTTGTGCCAGAGGACAGGTACTTATAAGGTTATACTGGTGTGCAGGATGTGTACCAGATCCCGTAGCGCCATCATGCTTCGCTAAAAATGGTTTTGCTTGTTTCAGATGATATCTCCAGAAGAAATAAGAGTAGAAGTCAGAGTTGCAGAGGCGTGTAAGCTAAGAGAGCAGTGAGAGGTTATCCAAACATCGTAAGAACAGTGCACTAGGGAGTGATATGTGGATACCTAGTTCAGGCCGGCGTTTGGGAATGCTCGCCTAGCTAGAGTGCGGGTCACTTCAGAGTCGTTGTGGGTGATGCACTGGCGTTGGCTGGCCGTGCACGGATGCAGATCTTGAGTGGCAGCGGACCGCTACGATGGGGTGGACGAGACCATTGGTGAAGCCCCAACGACCTCGGGGGGCGGAGGTGTGATACGTCTCCAACGTATCTATAATTTTTGATTGTTCCATGCTATTATATTACCCCTTTTTGGATGTTTATGGGCTTTATTCTACACATTTATATCATTTTTGGGACTAACATACTAACCGGAGGCCCAGACCATATTGCTGTTTTTTGCCTATTTCAGTATTTCGAAGAAAAGGAATATCAAACGGAGTCCAAACGGAATGAAACCTTCGGGAGCATTATTTTTGGAACAAATCTGATCCGGAGAGCCTGGAGTGCAAGTCAAGAAAGCTTCGAGGGCCCCACGAGATAGGAGGGCGCCCCCCTGTAGGGCGCGCCCCCTGTCTCGTGGGCCCCTCGGGCGTCCACCGACATACTTCTTCCTCCTATATATGTCCACGGACCCCAAAAACATCCAGGAGCACCACGAAACACAATTTCCACCGCCGTAACCTTCCGTATCCGCGTGATCCCATCTTGGAGCCTTCGCCGGCACTCTGCCGGAGGGGGAATCGATCACGGAGGGCTTCTACATCAACACCATAGCCTCTCCGATGAGTCGTGAGTAGTTTACCACAGACCTACAGGTCCATAGTTATTGGCTAGATGGCTTCTTCTCTCTTTTTGGATCTCAATACAATGTTCTCCCCCTCTCTTGTGGAGATCTATTCGATGTAATCTCCTTTTGCAGTGTGTTTGTCGAGATCCGATGAATTGTGGGTTTATGATCAAGTTTATCTATGAATAATATTGGAATCTTCTCTGAATTCTTTTATGTATGATTGAGTTATCTTTACAAGTCTCTTCGAATTATCAGTTTGTATTGGCCTACTAGATTGATCTTTCTTGCCATGGGAGAAGTGTTTAGCTTTGGGTTCAATCTTGCGGTGATCTTACCCAGTGACAGAAAGGGTTGCAAGACACGTATTGTATTGTTTCCATCGAGGATAACAAGATGGGGTTTATATCATATTGCATGTGTTTATCCCTCTACATCATGTCATCTTGCTTAAAGCGTTACTATGTTCTTATGAACTTAATACTCTAGATGCAGGCAGGAGTCGGTCGATGTGTGGAGTAATAGTAGTAGATGCAGGCAGGAGTCGGTCTACTTGTTATGGATGTGATGCCTATATACATGATCATGCCTAGATAACGTCATAATTATTCGCTTTTCTATCAATTGCTCGACAGTAATTTATTCACCCACCATAATACTTATGCTCTCGAGAGAAGCCTGTAGTGAAACCTATGGCCCCCGGGTCTATCTCTTATCATATTTGCTTTCAATCTACTTTTATTTGCATCTTTACTTTTCTGCATCTATATCACAAAATACCAAAAATATATTTATCTTATCATACTATCTCTATCAGATCTCACTTTCGTAAGTGACCGTCAAGGGATTGACAACCCCTTTATTGCGTTGGTTGCGAGTTCTCAGTTTGTTTGTGTAGGTGCGTGGGAATTTTGAGGAGCCTCCTACTGGATTGATACCTTGGTTCTCAAAACTGAGGGAAATACTTACGCTACACTTTTCTGCATCACCCTCTCCTCTTCGGGGAAAACCAACGCTAGCTCAAGACGTAGCAAGAAGGATTTCTGAGGCCGTTGCCGGGGAGGTCTTCGCTCAAGTCAAGACATACCAAGTACCCATCACAAACCCATCTCCCTCGCATTTACATTATTTGCCTGTCTTTTTCCTCTCCCCCCATTTCACTTTTGCCATTTTATTCGCCCTCTCTTTCCCAAACACCTCCTCTCTTTTCGCTTGCGTTTTCTGTTTGCTTGTGTGTAGGATTACTTGTTGCCATGGCACAAGATAATACCAAGTTGTGTGACTTCTCGAATACCAATAATAATGATTTCCTTAGTACTCCGATTGCTCCTCTTAATGATGTTGAGTCTTGTGAAATCAATGCTGCTTTGGTGAATCTTTCTATGAAAGATCAATTCGCCGGCCTTCCTAGTGAAGATGCCGCTACTCATCTAAACAATTTTGTTGATTTATGTGATATGCAAAAGAAGAAAGATACGGATAAAAATATTGTCAAATTGAAGTTATTTCCGTTTTCACTTAGAGATCATGCTAAAATTTGGTTTTCGTCTTTGCCCAAAAATAGTATTGATTCTTGGTACAAGTGGAAAGATGCTTTTATCTCTAAATATTTTCCTCCTACTAAGATCACCACTCTTAGGAATGATATTATGAATTTTAAACAATTTGATCATGAGTATGTTGCCCAATCTTGGGAAAGAATGAAATTGATGCTTCGCAATTGCCCTACTCATGGTTTGAATTTATGGATGATCATACAAAATTTTTATGCCGGTTTGAACTTTGCCTCTAGAAATCTCTTAGATTCGGCCGCGGGAGGCACGTTTATGGAAATTACGTTAGGAGATGCTACAAAATTGCTTGATAATATTATGGCTAATTATTCTCAATGGCACACTGAAAGATCTTCTAGTTAAAAAGTGCATGCTATAGAAGAAATCAATGTTTTGAGTGGAAAGATGGATGAACTTATGAAGATGTTTGCTACTAAAAATACTCCTCTTGATCCAAATGATATGCCTTTGTCTTCCTTGATTGAGAATAATAATGAATCTATGGATGTGAATTTTGTTGGTAGGAATAATTTTGGAAACAATGCATATAGAGGAAATTTTAATGCCAGACCGTTCCATAGTAATCCCTCTAATAGTTATGGAAATTCCTACAATAATTCTTATGGCAATTTTAATGAGATGCCCTCTGATTTTGAGAATAGTGTGAAATAATTTATGATTTCTTAAAAGAATTTTAATGCCTTGCTTGAAGAAAAATTGCTCAAAGTTGATGATTTGGCTAGGAATGTTGATATACTTTCGCTTGATGTTAATTCTCTTAAACTTGGATCTTCTTCTCCTAAGCATGATATTAATGAGTCTCTCAAAGTAATGAGAATCTCCATTGACGAGTGCAAGGAAAGAACCGCTAGATTGCGTGCTAAAAAAGAAAGCTTTATAAAAGCTTGTTCTTCTAGTCTCCATGAAAATAATGATGAGAATCTTAAAGTTATTGATGCATCTCCGATTAGATCTATGTTTTGCAAGATGAATTTTGATGATTATGGGAGTGATGATGAATCAACTTTGCCTAGAAGGCGTCCCAAAAATTCGGAGTCTTTAGATCTTAATGCTAAATTTGGTAAAAGAGAGATTGGAGAATCTTCAACTTCTAATATTGAATCTACTATCTCGGATTTCAAGGAATTTGATTATGATAATTGCGCTTTAAAAGGTTGTATTTCCTTGTTGCAATCCGTTGTTAATTCTCCTCATGCTTATAGTCAAAATAAAGCTTTTACCAAACATATCGTTGATGCCTTGTTGCAATCTTATGATGAAAAACTGAATTTGGAAGTTTCTATACCTAGAAAACTTAATGATGAGTGGGAACCTACAATAAAGATTAGAATTAAAGATTATGAGTGTTTTGCTTTGTGTGATTTGGGTGCTAGTGTGTCCAGGATTCCGAAAACTCTATGTGATATTCTAGGTTTCCATGATCTTGATGATTGCTCTTTAAATTTGCACCTTGCGGATTCCACCATTAAAAAGCCTATGGGAAGGATCAATGATGTTCTTATTGTTGCTAATGGAAATTTGGTGCCCGTAGATTTTAGCGTTCTTGATATAGATTGCAATCTTTCTTGCCCTATTATTCTTGGTAGACCTTTCCTTAGAACGATTGGTGCGATTATTGATATGAAGGAAGGGAACATTAGATTCCAATTTCCTTTAAAGAAAGGCATGGAGAACTTTCCAAGAAAGAAAGTCAAATTACCTTATGAATCTATCATGCGTGCTACTTATGAATCAAGTGCCAAAGATGGCACTAGTTAGATCTATCCTTGCTTTTATGCCTAGCTAGGGGCGCTAAACGATAGCACTAGTTGGTAGGCAACCCAATTTTTCTTTATGTTTTATGTTTTTGCTCCTGTTTAGTAATAAATCTTGCATCTACTTTCTGTTTAGATGTGTTTTTATCTTTTAATTAGTGTTTGTGCCAAGTAGAACCTATAGGATAAGCTACGATGATAGTTGATTTGATGCTGCTGAAAAACAGAAACTTTGCGCTCAGGAGAAAAATAAATAAATCACCAGAAACGTGCTTTTGCATTAATTCTTTTTTCTGCTGATCAATAGACAAATTTTCCAGTACGTCCTATTTTCCTAGGATTTTTAGAGTTCCAGAAGTTTGCATTAGTTACAGATTGCTACAGACTGTTCTGTTTTTGACAGATTCTGTTTTTCGTGTGTTGTTTGCTTATTTCAATGCATCTATGGCTAATAAATTAGTTTATAAACCATAAGTAAGTTGTAATACAGTAGGTTTAACACCAAATTAAATAAAGAATGAGTTCATTGCAGTACCTTATGTGGTGGCTTTGTTTTCTTTCACTAACGGAGCTTATAAGATTTCCTGTTGAGTTTTGTGTTGTGAAGTTTTCAAGTTTTGGGTAAAGCCTTTATGGACTATGGAATAAAGGGTGGCAAGAGCCTAAGCTTGGGGATGCCCATGGCACCCCAATATATTCAAGAGTAGCCAAAAGCCTAATCTTGGGGATGCCCCGGGAAGGCATCCCCTCTTTCGTCTTCGTTCATTGGTAACTTTACTTGGAGCTATATTTTTATTCGCCACATGATATGTGTTTTGCTTGGAGCGTCGTGTAGTATATTAGTCTTTGATTGTTAGTTACCACAATCATCCTTGCTGTACACACCTTTTGGGAGAAGCCTATTTGATTAGAATTTGCTAGAATACTCTATGTGCTTCACTTATATCTTTTGAGCTTGATAGTTTTTGCTCTAGTGCTTCACTTATATCTTTTAGAGCACGACGGTGGTGTCTTAATTTTGAAGAAATTGCTAGTCTCTCATGCTTCACTTATATCATTTTGAGAGTCTTTTATAACAGCATGGTATTTGCTTTTGTTACTAAGTTGGTCCTAGAATGATGAGCATCCAAGTTGGGTATAATGAAAACTATCATAGGAAGTGAATTGGATGCTGTGATCAACTTGATACTTGATAATTGTTTTGAGATATGGAGGTAGTAATATTAAAGTCATGCTAGTTGGGTGATTATGAAGAATGCTTGTGTTGAAGTTTGTGATTCCCGTAGCATGCACGTATGGTGAACCGCTTTGTGATGAAGTTGGAGCACAATTTTATTTATTTATTGTCTTCCTTATGAGTGGCAGTCTGGGACGAGCGATGGTATTTTCCTACCAATCTATCCCCCTAGGAGCATGCGCATAGTGCTTTGATTTTTGATGACTTCTAAATTTTTGCAACAAGTATATGAGTTCTTTTGATTAATGTTGAGTCCATGGATTATACACACCCTTTCACCCTTCCACCATTGCTAGCCTCTTTGGTGCCGCGCAACTTTCGGCGGTACCATACACCCACTATACTCCTTCCTCAAAACAACCACCATACCTACCTATTATGGCATTTCCATAGCCATTCCGAGATATATTGCCATGCAACTTTCCACCGTTCCGTTCATATGACACACATTACTTTTGTCATATTGCTCTTTGCAAGATCACGTAGTTGACATCGTATTTGTGGCAAGGCCACCTTCATAATTTTCATACATGTCGCTCTTGAGTCATTGCATATCCCGGTACACCGCGAGAGGCATTCATATAGAGTCATATTTTGTTCTAGCTTTGATTTGTAAATCCATAAAAGTGTGATGATCTTCATTATTAGAGCATTGTCCTCGTGAGGAAAGGATGATGAAGGCTATGATTCCCCCACAAGTCGGGATGAGACTTCAGACTTTACAAAAAGAAAAAAAGGGAAAAAATGCCAAAGGAAAAAAAAGAAAAAAAAGAGAAAAAAATAAAATGAGAGAAAAAGATAGAAGGGACAATGCTACTATCTCCTTTTCCACACTTGTGCTTCAAAAAAGCACCATGATCTTCATGATAGAGAGTCTCATATGTTGTCACTTTCATATACTAGTGGGAATTTTTCAATATAGAACTTGGCTTGTATATTCCAATGATGGGCTTCCTCAAAAGTGCCCTAGGTCTTCGTGAGCAAGCAAGTTGGATGCACACCCACTAGTTTTCTTTTGTTGAGCTTTCATATATTTATAGCTCTACTGCATCCGTTGCATGGCAATCCCTACTCACTCACATTGATATCTATTAATGGGCATCTCCATAGTTCGTTGATACGCCTAGTTGATGTGAGACTATCTTCTCCTTTTTGTGTTCTCCACAACCACCATTCTATTCCACATATAGTGCTATGTCCATGGCTCACGCTCATGTATTGCGTGAAAGTTGAAAGAGTTTGATATTATTAAAGAATGAAACAATTGCTTGGCTCGTCATCGAGGTTGTGCATGATTAAATACTTTGTGTGATGAAGATGAAGCATAGCCAGACTATATGATTTTGTAGGGATAACTTTCTTTAGCCATGTTATTTTGAGAAGACATGATTACCTTGATTAGTATGCTTGAAGTATTACTATTTCTTATGTCTTTATGAACTTTTATTTTCTATTATTTGGATCTGAACATTCATGCCACAATGAAAGAAAATTACATTATGAATTATGCTAGGTAGCATTCCACATCAAAAATTCTCTTTTTATCATTTACCTACTCGAGGACGAGCAGGAATTAAGCTTGGAGATGCTTGATACGTCTCCAACGTATCTATAATTTTTTATTGTTCCATGCTATTATATTACCCCTTTTGGATGTTTATAGGCTTTATTCTACACATATATATCATTTTTGGGACTAACATACTAACCGGAGGCCCAACCCATATTGCTATTTTTTTTGCCTATTTCAGTATTTCGAAGAAAAGGAATATCAAACGGAGTCCAAACGGAATGAAACCTTCGGGGGCGTTATTTTTTGAACAAATCTGATCCGGAGAGCCTGGAGTGCAAGTCAAGAAAGCTCCGAGGGCCCCACGAGATAGGAGGGCGCCCCCTGTAGGGTGCGCCCCCCTGTCTCATGGGCCCCTCGGGCGTCCACCGACGTACTTCTTCCTCCTATATATGTCCACGGACCCCGAAAACATCCAGGAGCACCACGAAACACAATTTCGACCGCTGTAACCTTCTGTATCCGCGAGATCCCATCTTGGAGCCTTCGCCGGCACTCTGCCGGAGGGGGAATTGATCATGGAGGGCTTCTATATCAACACCATAGCCTCTCCGATGAGTTGTGAGTATTTTACCACAGACCTATGGGTCCATAGTTATTATCTAGATGGCTTGTTCTCTCTTTTTGGATCTCAATACAATGTTCTCCCCCTCTCTTGTGGAGATCTATTCGATGTAATCTCTTTTTGTGGTGTGTTTGTCGAGATCCGATGAATTGTGGGTTTATGATCAAGTTTATCTATGAATAATATTGGAATCTTCTCTGAATTCTTTTATGTATGATTGAGTTATCTTTACAAGTCTCTTCGAATTATCAGTTTGGTTTAGCCTACTAGATTGATCTTTCTTGCCATGGGAGAAGTGTTTAGCTTTGGGTTCAATCTTGCGGTGATCTTACCCAGTGACAGAAAGGGTTGCAAGACACGTATTGTATTGTTGCCATCGAGGATAACAAGATGGGGTTTATATCATATTGCATGTGTTTATCCCTCTACATCATGTCATCTTGCTTAAAGCGTTACTCTGTTCTTATGAACTTAATACTCTAGATGCAGGCAGGAGTCGGTCGATGTGTGGAGTAATAGTAGTAGATGCAGGCAGGAGTCGCTCTACTTGTTATGGACGTGATGCCTATATACATGATCATGCCTAGATAACGTCATAATTATTCGCTTTTCTATCAATTGCTCGACAGTAATTTGTTCACCCACCGTAATACTTATGCTCTCGAGAGAAGCCTCTAGTGAAACCTATGGCCCCCGGGTCTATCTCTTATCATATTTGCTTTCAATCTACTTTTATTTGCATCTTTACTTTTCTGCATCTATATCACAAAATACCAAAAATATATTTATCTTATCATACTATCTCTATCAGATCTCACTTTCGTAAGTGACCGTGAAGGGATTTACAACCCCTTTATTGCGTTGGTTGCGAGTTCTCAGTTTGTTTGTGTAGGTGCGTGGGACTTTTGAGGAGCCTCCTACTGGATTGATACCTTGGTTCTCAAAACTGAGGGAAATACTTACGCTACACTTTGCTGCATCACCCTCTCCTCTTCGGGGAAAACCAACGCTAGCTTAAGACATAGCAAGGTGCTACGATGTGCTCGGTGAAGTAGCCCCTGTGAGGTGGGAGACGGCGTCGGTCAAGCACAACTGCTGCAATGGAAGTCGGTGTCTTTGAGGCACGTCGGTTGCGGCGGCCGATGTTGTGGGTGGATGTAGCGACCAGACCTCAGACGGTCTGATCTCTGTGCATCAATGTCATCCCTTGATCAGTAATGCTGACACGCACAGTACTTGAAGGATTTATAATAGAGTAGCAATCACACACTTATTACATCGAATGTCTCCAAAGAGAGCTTATTACAATAAATATGGCTTAAGGCCATATAATAACAATAACAGCGGAAGGCTTGGAAGATAAGTGAGTCCATCAACTCCAACGGCATCACTGAGTATAGGACCACGATCCTAAGGCAATCTTACTCGTCGTCTGAAAAGTCTGCAACATAAACGTTGCAGCCCGAAAACGGGTCAGCACATGGAATATGCTGGCAAAGTAACACATAGAGAGTAATGAAAGAATAATGCTATACTACATGCTAATATGGCTAGTGGAAAGCTCTATGGTTACAGTTTTTGCATAAAGCCAGTTTTTCTCTACTACAAAGGAATAAATTTATTTAACTATCATGGTAGTTGTTAAACATCGAGAATGGTTGACAGCATTCTCAATCCCAATTAAGCATCATCATTAAAAACCCAACAATATTAATTAAAGTAACATGATGAGATTCACATGATAATCCAAGTACTAGATACTCAAAACGTTCATAACCGGGCACACGGCTAATCATGATTAGTTTGTACACTCTGCAGAGGTTGCACACTTTTCCCCACAAGACTCGATCTCCTCCGTTTGCTTTCTCGCACTACATGGTGTTTGAGAAACGGATGACCGAGACATAGTCTTTCAGAAGCGCTAGCACCTTACTATTGGGTAGACCGTACCACCTACATCCCCTACATCTGCTAGTCTACCACTATAAGAGTTCGCACGACTTACTCATCTATGCTAGAGCCCATAATAGCATGTGGCTGCACACGGAAGTTTCTAGCATGAATAAACTTATGATCCCTTTGATCCTGGGTGGTGGTCCAAAGCAAACAGGCAATCCTGGAATACCCAGGTACCTCAATCCACCCAGATGTGTATTAAAGTTGCCACCTTAAGTAAACCATTAATTAACAATCTCACATCTGTCATGGATATTCACTCACCCAATCCACGTCTACTAGCATAGTATGGCATAATAAGCAAACGTAGAAGTAACTCCCAAGGGTTTGATAATAAAACATGTAATAGGTACTACCTCATCTACTTCCCAAAACCCACATATTATTCAGATCCTAATCATGCAATTGTTTGAGGATTGATCTAATGCATAAAAACAGGGTAGTAAAGAGGTATGATCAAGTGTTACTTGCCTTGCTGATGATCCGTGAAACCTAGGGATTCGAAGTAGCAGGCGACGCAATCCGGGTACTCTATCGCAAGCAAACAAACAAACAAACATACAATAAGTACTCATCTAATGCACAGATAAAACTCGAATAATAAATCTAACCAGAAGGTTCAACTTAAGAACTTCGGTTTGCAAAAAGAATCAAATCAAACGAAGAGGCAAAACTCAAACTACGAAAGAAACAACTTTGTTTACTAATCTGGACCTAAGTCAAACTTTTATAGAGGCAAAAACTTGTTTGAGTAGATTAAACAGAAAGAGGGTTTCGAGATGAAACTCTAGGCATTTGAATCGCCTGATTCTGATAACGAGCGAAAAGTTAATCTAAAACGAAAATCAGATCAGAAATCGCGATCAGAAAAATCGTGGAATAAATCCGAGAAAAAGAAAAATGATGAACAGATTAACGAACGAACGTTCGTTATCTGAAACTAAACGATGAACGCGTTGGTTAAAACGAACGAACGAGCAAACTCTCGCTAAATAAATAAACCAAAAGAAAAACAGATCTAAAAAACTAGGGTTTTTCTTAAAAAAACCGAAGTGGTTTTTTTCAAAAAAAAACGGCGTCGGCGGCGGCTCGGGCGGTACCTCCGGCGGGGCGGGGTGGCTCCGGCGGGGCTGGTGAGGGGCGGCGGGGCTCCGGCGGCGGCGGCGGCGCGAG
>NC_041393.1:290170268-290178434 GCF_002162155.2 Triticum dicoccoides | reverse complement strand
CGAGGCGGCTCTGGCGGCGGGGTGTGCGGCGTCGGCGACTGCGGGCTTGGGGTCCCAAGGGGGCCCCGCACTGGGTATTTAAAGGGAGAGGGGGGTGCGGCGGCTTGGGGGAGGGGCAAGCGGTCACGGCGGGAGGCGGAGTCCGACCCGTACTCTGCGGCGGCGGCGCGGGGCAGGCCGGCCTGGCTCGGCTGGGCTTCGACCCAGTCGGGCCCAGTCGGCCCGAACCGAAAAAAAATCTTGAAAAAATTAAATAAAATCTAGAAAATACCAAAATAAATTTTCATCGCCCAAATAAAATATTTGGAGCAAGATGAACATTTTTTGGGCCCTTAAATGCATTTTTGAAAATCGTGCAATCTTTCCTAAATTCAAATAAAAATAGCAAACCACCAAAATAAAACTTATTTTATTATTTTATTAAATCCTCATTATTTCTTTAATTTGGGAAAGTCATTTTATTCCCTCTCTTTTATTTTTGTGATTGAAATAATTGAAGATAAAATAAATAAAATCAATTGATCCTATTTTCAAAATTTGAGAAACTCAAATCTGAAAATAACGAAATCCCCAACTCTCTCCGTGGGTCCTTGAGTTGCGTAGAATTTCTAGGATCGAGGCAAAAATGCAATAAATATGATATGCAAGATGATCTATTTGTATAACATTCCAAATTGAAAATTTGGGATGTTACAAACCTACCCCCCTTAAGATGAATCTCGCCCTCGAGATTCGGGTTGGCTAGAAAATAGGTGAGGGTGGTCTTTCAGCAAATCTTCCTCTCGCTCCCAGGTGGCTTCATCCTCGTTGTGGTGGCTCGACTGAACTTTACAGAACTTGATAACTTTGCTGCGGGTGACTCGGCTGGCATATTCAAGAATTTTAACTGGTTTCTCCTCATAGGTCAAATCACTGTCCAACTGAATCGCCTCCAGTGGCACTGTATCTCTCAGCGGTATATCAGCCATCTCAGCGTGGCACTTCTTCAATTGAGAAACGTGGAACACATCATGAACTCCTGACAGTCCCTCAGGCAATTCCAACTTGTAGGCAACTTCTCCCATACGTTCCAAAACTTTGTATGGTCCAACAAAACGTGGCGCTAACTTTCCCTTAACACCAAAACGCTTAACTCCTCGTAATGGAGATACTCGTAGATAGACTCTATCTCCGACTTCATAAACTGTCTGCTTGCGTTTTGCATCTGCGTAGCTTTTCTGCCTGGACTGAGCTACCTTGAGCCTGTCGCGAATCAACTTCACTTTCCGTTCAGACTCCTTAATTAAATCTGGCCCAAACAACTGACGGTCTCCAACTTCGTCCCAAGACAACGGGGTCCTGCACCTCCTTCCGTACAAGGCTTCAAAAGGGGCCATCTTCAAACTGGATTGATAACTGTTTTTGTAAGAAAACTCTACATATGGCAAATTGTCGTCCCAACTTGATCCATAATCTAGGGCGCAAGCTCTTAGCATATCTTCCAGAATCTGATTAACTCTCTCCGTCTGTCCATCTGTCTGCGGATGAAAAGCTGTGCTGAACTCTAATCTGGTACCCAAAGTTTCGTGCAACTGATTCCAGAACTTTGAGGTAAACTGGGTTCCTCTATCTGATACAATGCTCCTTGGAACTCCGTGCAGACATACGATCCTGGTCATATATATCTTTGCCAACTTAACAATGGTGTAAGTGGTCTTCACCGGAATGAAATGTGCTACCTTTGTCAAACGATCGACTACAACCCAAATCGAGTCATAGCCTGAACGAGTCCTGGGTAATCCTGTGATAAAATCCATGTCTAACTTATCCCACTTCCATTCGGGTATCGGTAATGGTTGCAACAATCTTGCTGGCTTCTGATGCTCTGCCTTTACTCTCTCACATACATCACAAACTGCTACATACTCTGCAATATCCTTCTTCATTCCAGTCCACCAGAAGGTCTCCTTCAAATCCAAATACATCTTGGTATTTCCTGGGTGAATCGAATACGGTGAATCATGAGCCTCTTGCAAAATCAACTTCCCGATCTCTGGGTTATTTGGCACATAAACTCGGTCTTCAAACCACAAGGTATCGTGCTCATCCTCACGAAATCCTTTGGCTTTTCCTTTGCTCAACTTCTCCTTTATCTCAGCAATTTCCTTATCGGTCTTCTGTGCTTCTCTGATATTATCCATCAGGGTCGACTGAATCTCCAATGCTGCTACATAGCCTCTTGGAACTATCTCCAAACATAGTCCGTAAAAGTCCTCAGCTAACTCCTTTGGCAGTCCTGCGGTCATGAGTGTATTAACATGGCTCTTACGGCTCAACGCGTCGGCTACTACATTAGCCTTCCCGGGATGATACTGCAATCTCATATCATAATCTTTGATGAGCTCCAACCATCTCCTTTGTCTGAGGTTCAACTCCTTTTGCGTGAAAATGTACTTCAAACTCTTATGATCGGTGTACACTTCACAATGATTTCCAATTAGAAAATGTCTCCATGTTTTCAAAGCATGCACTACGGCTGCTAACTCGAAATCATGTGTGGCATAATTCAACTCATGAGGTTTTAGTTGTCGTGAAGCATATGAAACAACTCTCCCCTCCTGCATAAGCACTGCTCCTAGTCCTCGACGTGAAGCATCACAATACACCTCGTAATCCTTGGTCTGATCTGGCAGAATCAACACTGGTGAGGTAACCAAACGTTCCTTCAACTCCTGGAAACTGGCCTCACACTCCTCAGTCCATTTGAACTTGTTATCCTTCTTCAGCAATTCTGTCATAGGTTTTGCAATCTTCGAGAAGTTCTCAATAAATCTCCGGTAATATCCTGCCAGTCCAAGAAAACTCCTGATCTCTCCAACTATCGTTGGGGCTACCCAATTTGTCACGGTGACAACTTTGGTGGGGTCTACTGCTATTCCTTCTCCGGATATAACATGTCCGAGGAATCCAACTTCCTTCAACCAAAACTCACATTTGCTGAACTTGGCATATAACTGTTGTTCTTTGAGCTTCTCCAATACCAAACGCAAATGCTCCTTGTGCTCTTCTTCATTCTTTGAGTAGACCAAAATATCTTCAATGAACACCACGACAAACTTATCCAGGAACTCCATAAATACTTTGTTCATCATGTTCATGAAATATGCAGGTGTGTTAGTCAGTCCAAATGACATAACGGTGTACTCGTACAACCCATACCTGGTGGTAAAAGTCGTCTTAGGTATATCCTGCTCTCGAATCTTCAACTAATGGTATCCTGATCGCAAATCAATCTTGGAAAATACCTTAGCTCCTTGCAAGCGGTCAAACAGATCGTTGATCATCGGCAGTGGGTACTTATTCTTGATGGTTACTGCATTCAATCCCCGATAATCAACAACCATCCTCAAAGATCCATCCTTCTTCTCCACTAGAAGTACTGGTGATCCCCAAGGCGAAGAACTTGGGAGAATATAACCTTTATCCAGTAACTCCTTAATCTGACTCTTAATCTCCTCCAAATCTTTTGCTGGCAATATCGGCCCTGTGCCTGGCAAAAGTTCAATCAAAAACTCGATGTCTCTATCTAGTGGCATGCCTGGCAACTCTTTCAGAAATACATCAAGAAAATCCTTCACCACTGGTACTTCCTCCTGTACAACTCCTGTTAACGAGTTTACTTGTGTCCTCCTTGGCTCATGCCGGGATACATACTTGATCCTTCTTCCTTCTGGCGTTGTAAGAAAAATTGTCTTATTGGCACATTCAATGTTCCCTCCATGCTTCAATAACCAATCCATGCCTAATATCACATCCAATCCTTGTGATTCCAATACTATTAGGTCCGAGGGAAACAAGTAGCTACCAATCCTTAATGGCAACTGATCACACCATAGGCTAGCCATGTACTCTGCTCCTGGTGAGGTTACTAACATGGGTGACCTAAGGGCTTGGGTTGGCAGTTTATACTTATCCACAAATCCCCTTGATATATATGAATGCGATGCACCAGTATAAAAAAGAACAAGTGCAGTAAATGACTTAACCAAAAACTTACCTATTACTGCATCTGGCTGAGCTTCAACCTCCTCCACGTTAACGTGGTTCACCTGTCCCCTGTTGAAAGGGTTCGGCTTCTTCCCCGAGCTTCCATTGCAATTTCCGTTCTGGCCTTCGGGACATTCATTGGCATAATGTTCGGTCTTCTGACACTTAAAGCAAATGACTTGACTCAGATCTCTCTTGGCTGGGGTTGATGGGTTGGTACGGTTCTGGCCGTTGCTTCCTCCATTCCCATTACCATTCTTGGGACCATTGTGATTGTGCGAACTACTTCCTCCATGGGTATGCTGAAATTGTCCTCCCGTCTTCGGGGTAAAACATGGCTTCTGATGAGCTCCAGAATTGCGCTTCCCTTGTCCATACTTCCTCTTGCAGTTCTCAATCTGCTGCTGCTTCCCTTCAATCATGAGAGCTCTATCTACCAATTCCTGGTAGTTGTTGAAACTTGCTACCATCAACTACATACTCAGCTCGTCATTCAGTCCTTCCAGAAACTTCTCCTGCTTAGCTGCATCCGTAGCAATGTCATCTGGGGCATAACGTGCTAGCTTACTAAAGACATCCACATACTGGCCAACTGTACGTCCTCCCTGGCGTAAGTTGCGAAACTCACGCTTCTTCATGGCCATAGCTCCTGCTGAAACATGGGCAGTACGGAAAGCCTGCTGAAACTGATCCCATGTGACAGTGTCTACTGGATAGGTGGCTGTGAAATTCTCCCACCATGATGCTGCGGGTCCATCAAGCTGGTGTGCGGCAAATCGCACCTTCTCCGCATCTGTGCATCCTGCAATGGTCAACTCCTTGGCTGTCTTGCGAAGCCAATCATCTGCAACAATCGGCTCGCTCGGTGCTACTGGAAAACACCGGCGGATTTAGCCTAAGGAAACGGGTTAAGTGATCAACAGGTGGTGGCGGTGGTGGATTGTTGTTGTTGCTGTTCCCCTGATTCTGATTCTGGACTAGTACCTGCATCAATGCATTCTACTGCTGGATCAACTGGGTGAGCTCCGGTGGGAATCCATTGTCACGTCTCGGAGGCATATGAGGGTTTAGAAAGGATGAGAATATAGAATAGAATGAGGTCTAGAGGGAAAACACTACCCATATGCACATGAGACAAATTTCAATCAAAACACTTCATTCAAACAAGCAAGGGAATACAACGATCTATCTATCGTTACAAAAGTGCTTGGACTATACTAGATACATGGGGGAAATACTACTATTGTTGGTGGTCGACTAGAAAAATTGCTCCGATGAAGACTCCATGATATCTGCTGCAGCTTCATCAACATAGTCATCATCATTATCATCTGGGTCCGAGTCGGTGTCGTCAATGATGATGTAGTTCTCTGGACAAGTGAAATCTTCATCTTCTCCTTTTGTCGCGGGGAATCCCATAAATACTTTTAGCTTCTTCTTCAGATCATCGCTCTTCTCCACTAGTGTTGCTATTTCCTCCTCATATCCATCGCGTGTAGACTTGAGTTCTTCCTCCAGTTCCGCGATTTTGATCATGGCCTTCTTCAGATCCATCATGCCTGCACACATCTAGTTCTCCTGGCGTCGAATGTGCTGGTTTAACTCCTGGATGAAAGCTGCTATTGATCGGTCCTTCCGGGTGCTGATCATCTCCCATTGCTCATCTCGGCGCCCACAAATCTGGTAGATAGTATCGTTAAGCTCCTTGTGGTAAACTTCTCCAATACGTCCCATGGTAATGTGGGTTGCCATGCTCTTTCCTAGACTCCAGGTTGGTGCATCAAAGGAAAACTCTATGGGATCAGTGACGGGCATGATCGTTCTTCCTGGAACTTGAACTTGAATCATCCAGCGCTCCTCTTCAGGTAAAGTGGCGTTGTAGGTCCCGGTGAAGCTTGGTACTCCGATCTTCAGGTACTTGGTGACTTCCTTCAGGTGTCGTCCAAAGGGTGTATCTTCGTCCGGTTGCATGAACTTGTTCCTTGCATCCACCATCCTAAAAGAGAGTAGAAAAGATGAGGAGTCAGAACTAAGAAGAGAGAGTAATGATTTAGGGCTTTGGCTTAGTGGTCGTGTCCTACAGTCAGCGTGTGCTCTGATACCATCTTGTAGCGACCAGACCTCAGACGGTCTGATCTTTGTGCATCAGTGTCATCCCTGGATCAGTAATGCTGACACGCACAGTACTTGAAGGATTTATAACAGAGTAGCAATCACACACTTATTACATCGAATGTCTCCAAAGAGAGTTTATTACAATAAATATGGCTTAAGGCCAAATAATAACGATAACAACGGAAGGCTTGGAAGATAAGTGAGTCCATCAACTCCAACGGCATCACTGAGTATAGGACCACGATCCTAAGGCAATCTTACTCGTCGTCTGAAAAGTCTACAACATAAACGTTGCAGCCCGAAAACGGGTCAGCACATGGAATATGCTGGCAAAGTAACACATAGAGAGTAATGAAAGAATAATGCTATACTACATGCATATATGGCTGGTGGAAAGCTTTATGGTTACAGTTTTTGCATAAAGCCAGTTTTTCCCTACTGCAAAGGAACAAATTTATTTAACTATCATGGTAGTTGTTAAACATTGAGAACGGTTGACAGCATTCTCAATCCCAATTAAGCATCATCATTAAAAACCCGACAATATTAATTAAAGTAACGTGATGAGATTCACATGATAATCCAAGTACTAGATACTCAAAATGTTCATAACCGGGGACACGGCTAATCATGATTAGTTTGTACACTATGCAGAGGTTGCGCACTTTTCCCCACAAGACTCGATCTCCTCCATTTGTTTTCTCGCACTACATGGTGTTTGAGAAACGGATGACCGAGACATAGTCTTTCAGAAGTGCTAGCACCTTACGATTGGGTAGACCGTACCACCGACATCCCCTACATCTGCTAGTCTATCACTGTAAGAGTTCGCACGACTTACTCAGCTATGCTAGAGCTCATAATAGCATGTGGCTGCACACGGAAGTTTCTAGCATGAATAAACTTATGATCCCTTTGAGCCTGGGTGGCGGTCCAAAACAAACAGGCAATCCTGGAATACCCAGGTACCTCAATCCACCCAGATGTGTATTAAAGTTGCCACCTTAAGTAAACCATTAATTAACAATCTCCCATCTGTCATGGATATTCACTCACCCAATCCACGTCTACTAGCACAGCATGGCATAATAAGCAAATGTAGAACTAACTCCCAAGGGTTTGATAATAAAACAGGTAATAGGTACTACCTCATCTACTTCCCAAAACCCACATATTAATCAGATCCTAATCATGCAATTGTTTGAGGATTGATCTAATGCATAAAAACTGGGTAGTAAGGAGGTATGATCAAAGTGTTACTTGCCTTGCTGATGATCCGTGAAACCTAGGGATTCGAAGTAGCAGGCGGCGCAATCCAGGTACTCTATTGCAAGCAAACAAACAAACTAGCATACAATAAGTACACATCTAATGCACAGGTAAAACTCAAATAAAAGATCTAACCAGAAGGTTCAACTTAAGAACTCCGGTTTGCAAAAAGAATCAAATCAAACGAAGAGGCAAAACTCAAACTGCGAAAGAAACAACTTCGTTTACTAATCTGGACCTAAGTCAAATTTTTACAGAGGGAAAAACTTGTTTGAGTAGATTAAACAGAAAGAGGGTTTCGAGACGAAACTCTAGGCGTTTGAATCACCTGATTCCGCTAAACGAGCGAAAGGTTAATCTAAAATGAAAATCGGATCAGAAATCGCGATCAGAAAAATCGCGGAATAAATCCGAGAAAAAGAAAAACGACGAACAGATTAACAAACGAACATTCGTTATCTGAAACTAAATGATGAACGTGTTCGTTAAAACGAACGAACGAGCGAACACTCGCTAAATAAATAAACCGAAAGAAAAACCGATCTAAAAAAACTAGGGTTTTTCTTTAAAAAAATGAAGTGATTTTTTTCAAAAAAAATGGCATCGGCGGCGGCTTGGGCGGTACCTCCGGCGGGGCGGGGCGGCTCCGGCGGGGCTGGTAAGGGGCGGCGGGGCTCCGGCGGCGGCGGCTGCAGGCGGCGGGGCGGGGCGGCTCCGGCGGCGGGGTGTGCGGCGACGACCGCTGCGGGCTTGGGG
>NC_041393.1:290124189-290169739 GCF_002162155.2 Triticum dicoccoides | reverse complement strand
GGAAGGCGGCGGCGCGGGGCAGGCCGGCCTGGCTCGGCTGGGCTTCGGCCCAGTCGGGCGCGGGAGTTTTTTTTTTGAAAATAATTTCGCCAAACCGAAAAAAAATCTAGAAAAAATTAAATAAAATCTAGAAAACACCAAAAAAAAATTTCATCGCCCAAATAAAATATTTAGAGCAAGACGAACATTTTTTTTGGCCCTTAAATGCATTTTTGAAAATCGTGCAATTTTTCCTGAATTCAAATAAAAATAGCAAACCACAAAAATAAAACTTATTTGATTTTTTTATTAAATCCTCATTATTTCTTTATTTTGTGAAATTCATTTTATTCCCTCTCTTTTATTTTTGGGATTGAAATAATTGAAGATAAAATAAATAAAATCAATTGATCCTATTTTCAAAATTTGAGAAACTCAAATCTGAAAATAACGAAATCCCCAACTCTCTCCGTGGGTCCTTGAGTTGCGTAGAATTTCTAGGATCAAGGCAAAAATGCAATAAATATGATATGCAAGATGATCTATTTGTATAACATTCCAAATTGAAAATTTGGGATGTTACAGTGGACCACCCAGTGCGGTGGACGAGGGTGTAGATGAGGTTGCTCCGGTGCGGTGGTGAAGCGCGACCGTCATTGTCATCGTCGTCGTCATCCGGCACAGAGGTGGGGAAAGAGACGAGACAAGGGGAGGTTCGAACTTTGCTTGGGTTGGCGGCGAATTAGTGATTTGATCGCTCTGGGCGCGGAAGGGGACGGTGGAGAAGGGAAATTTTGTAGGGCTGGAATTGGGGCCGCTAGATATTTCAATCCGAAACATGGAAGGGAAGAAGGGGGTGGGTGGCTGGGTGCTAGCGTCCGTACAACACACACGACCACTACGACACGACCCTGGTCTGCCTGGTGCGCCTACATTTGAGAATGCAAACAAATCTTCTACCATTTGCAAACGAATCTGTATGTATTACCATACCCGTGTTTTCCTTGCAAATAATTAGTCATTTGAAACGAGATACTATAAATTAATTAATGATGAGTTATTTGAATTATAGTGTGTGTCACATAGTGATCTCCAATTCTAACATGGATTTCGCATTTCATGGTATCCATGCTACTTTGTAAATACACAAATTCATATGTGTATGATGAACACCATGGTAGTGAGAAAACTTTGGGTGGATTCAAACATATGACCTACAAAATAGCACAACAATCGAGCCAGTCACAATTTTTCCAAACCTAGTATTGCACGAATTCAAAATAATTACATAAGCCATATGCATGGTCCTCAATTAAAATCTTACAATGTACACTAAATTGAAATGTCGATATTAAGTGTCGTACTATCTACATTCAAATGTTGTTTTTAGCCCCACCCCCCTTGGCACACATGCTACATACTTCCTGTATTGATCAATCTTCCTCTCCTAACCATCTTAGCAAGCTATAGGTTTCCGACACACGTTCATTCTTTCTCTCCATTTTTTGATCACTAACTCTCTCAACTGCACAACCCCCTTTTCCACTCTGTTACCAAATGTATATACCTCACACACCCGCCATTGCACTCCATGCCGAGCTCTCTCTCTCTCTCTCTCTCTCTCTCTCTCTCCCTCCCTCCCTCCCTCCCACCCTCCCTCGCTAGATACATGCATTGCCTATGCAGACACCCCCTCTCGTGGGCATGCACGCACGTTGTCTATCTATGTCACTCTCTCTAGTCTATCTCACTCTTTCTTCCACATGGCGGGACACACTCGCTCAATCTCGCTGTCTTTATCTCTTTCTCGATTAACCTCGCTTTCTTTCCACTACAAGAGATATGTCAACTAGTGACCTTCTGTCAGTGACCCTAGAAGAATTGGTCATAGATCTATGACCATTTGAGACCAATTGGTCAAAAGCTGTTCGGGGGGCTCCAAACCCTAAACCATTACGACCATTTTGGTCAAAAAGGTCGTAATTTCCTTACACGAAATGGTCATAAAGCAAATAGTGCTAGTCCGCTGCCTTATTCCTAGTTATTAACGACCAATATAAATGGTCATAGCCTTATAGATTGTGGTGGGTTGTGATGACTAGGCGCCATCTCATCAGTTTTGCCTATGTGTCATGTCCATGTGTCAATTTTTTCCCTAGGTTGTGAAGCAACCTATATTTCTGTTATTCCAAAAATTCCCAAAAAATTCTCATAAATTGTTTGGATCATATCTTCATCAAATATGTCAAAAACCTTCCTTGCCTAGTTCAAAAATAAGTCAACAATATTCATTTTCCTATTCTGTTCAGAGCAGCACTTTGTGAAGGAAGTGTTATTTATTTATTCTTGATTTCCCTAAAAATTGGTGAAGACATTCTTCTTAGTATATGATCATCCTCGGCCAAAACTCACGCCCACTGGCCATGTGCATTTCCCGTACCACTAATCAAACACTTGGCTGCTAATTCATGTTTGAGCATAGTTCGGTCTCCTCATGAGAATCTTATGTTATAATTTTCTTCCTAGCACCTACCTTGGGAGTGACCAACCCACTAGACATGCTTAGGCCACCCAGAACTCATGGCAACGCCACGGTCACGCGGTGACCACGCGGCGGGCATGCGAGCTTATGCGCTCTAGAGTTGGCACACTCGGTCACCGTACAAACCTCGATGTCTCTCCATCAAACCATGTATTTCTGATTAAATATATACTTATTTACCTAGAAATGATTTTTGGAAAAAATAAAGAGCAAACTATGAGGCACCTGTAGTTCAAATTTGACCCGCTTCCAGCTGAGTCGACGGAAATTTGTATTTTTCACCAGAGGTGGATCAAAACTTTTGACACCAACCATTTTGTCAATTGTGCATTAAATATGGCCTGGTATTTTATGAAATTGATTATGTACAATTTTGCAACAAATATATTGTAGGCCCTTCACAAAAAAAACTCATTTTGGGTACTCAGAAAATGGAAAATGTATTCTTGAAACGAAAATGAAAACTCCCTTAGGCAACATTGTTTGGAATTCCAAGATGCACCCTTGTGCACAATATGATATCATTTGAACAAACTATGCCATGAATGTGGCCATAAGATTGATCATTTGGCTTGAAAGCCATGAATCTTCACACATGATAGCTCATTTCTGAGAACACTTTTACAAAATAATTATCATATTACAAGTTTATTATTTTTCCTGGAAACTTGGTCACATATAATCACACAATGCGGAGGTTTTCCAATTTTTTGATTTTTTTGAATTTTTTATGCCCGTTTCAAAATGCGGTCAAAACGCCGGGCTTGACCGTTCCTAGCTAGTGGTTTAATATTGGAATTTTTTTGATGTTTCTCTCATTAAATAGATACTTATGTACGTAGAAATGATTTTTGGAAAAAATAAAGAGCAAACTACGAGGTAGCTACAGTTCAAATTTGACCCGCTTCCAGTTGAATTAGCGGGAATTCGTCTTTTTCACCAGAGGTGGATCAAATCTTTTGACACCCAACCATTTGGTCAATTGTGCATTAAATATGGCCTAGTATTTTATAAAAATGATTTGGTCCAGTTTTGCAACAAATATATGGTAGGTCCTTCACAAAAAATCTCATTTTGGGCACTCGAAAAAATGGAAAATGAATTTTCCGTCCAAAGAAAATGAAAACTTCCTTAGTCAACATTGTTTGTCATTCCAAGATGCACCCTTGTGCACGATATGAGGTCATTTGAACAAACTATGCCATGAATGTGGCCATAAGATTGATCATTTGGCTTGAAAGCCATGAATCTTCACACATGATAGCTCATTTCTGAGAACACTTTTTTAAAAGAATTGCTGTATTACAAGTTTATTATTTTTCCTGGAAACTTAGTCACATATAATGACGCAATGCGAAGGTTTTCCAATTTTTTGTTTTTTTAATTTTTTATGCCTGTTTCGAAATGCGGTCAAAACGCCGGGAATGACCGTTCCTAGCTAGTGGTTGAATATTGGAATTTTTTTGGTTTTTCTCTGATTAAATAGATACTTATGTACCTAGAAATGATTTTTGGAAAAAATAAAGAGCAAACTACGACGTAGCTACAGTTCAAATTTGACCCGCTTCCAACTAAATCAGCGGGAATTTGTCTTTTTCACCAGAGGTGGATCAAATATTTTGACACCCAACCATTTGGTCAATTGTGCATTAAATATGGCCTAGTATTTTATAAAAATGATTTGGTCCAATTTTGCAACAAATATATGGTAGGTCCTTCACAAAAAAACTCATTTTGGGCACTCGAAAAAATGGAAAATGAATTTTTCGTCCAAAGAAAATGAAAACTTCCTTAGGAAACATTGTTTTTCATTCCAAGATGCACCCTTGTGCACGATATGAGGTCATTTGAACAAACTATGCCATGAATGTGGCCATAAGATTGATCATTTGGCTTGAAAGCCATGAATCTTCAAACATGATAGCTAATTCCTGAGAACACTTTTTTAAAAGAATATCCGTATTACAAGTCTATTATTTTTCCCGGAAACTTGGTCACATATAATGACACAATGCGAAGGTTTTTCCAATTGTTTTTGTTTTTTTTTTAATTTTTTATGCCCGTTTCAAAATGCGTTCAAAACACCGGGAATGACCGTTCCTAGCTAGTGTTGAATCTTGGAATTTATTTGTATTTCTCTGATTAAATAGATACTTATGTACCTAGAAATGATTTTTGGAAAAAATAAAAAGCAAACTACGAGGTAGCTACAGTTCAAATTTGACCCGCTTCGAGCTGAATCAGCGGGAATTTGTCTTTTTCACCAGAGGCGGATCAAAACTTTTGACACCCAACCATTTGGTAAATTGTGCATTAAATATGGCCTAGTGTTTTATAAAAATGATTTGGTCCAATTTTGCAACAAATATATGGTAGGTCCTTCCCAAAAAAAATCTCATTTTGGGGACTCAAAAAATGGAAAATGAAATTTCCGTGCAAAGAAAATGAAAAGTCCCTCAGCCAACATTGTTTGGAATTACAAGATGCACCCTTGTGCACAATATGAGATCATTTGAACAAACTATGCCATGAATGTGGCCATAAGATTGATCATTTGGCTTGAAAGCCATTGATCTACCATAACATTTGAGCATTTCTGTGATGGCTGATGTTCGATGACGGTGGTGACGATTTGTTGATGCGAGGGGTGTCGAAGCTCTTGGCGTGGGGTAGTGATGCGTGGCACCGCAGGCTGCCGGGTGGTGGCCACCGGTGATGCAACATAGCATCGCCGCGGATCGCGGGTGCTGTGATCCAACATTGTCAGGACCGACGGAGTTGCAATGAAGCATTGTCACGCCGCCAGTGTTGTGATGTAATATCGTTGAGGGTCGCCGGAGTTGCAACGAAGCCTCCCCGAGTTAGTCAATATTGTATAATATTTTTGAAAATGAAGTGGTGCCCTTTTGCAACAAATATTGGATAGGTTATTTACACGGGTGAGAAAATATGTAAGAGAAAGAAAAAGAAAAAAAACAATTGCATAAGCTTAATCATCATTGGTGGAAACATGTGTGCCATGGATCGATGACATGGCACAGATCCATCCATCCATCCATCCATCCACCCACCCACCCACCCAAAGTCCCACACCCACCCGCTGTGTCCCACCCACCCACCCGCTCTGTCCGATGCGGAGAGAGAGAGAGAGCTCTCCTCCTCCCCTTCCAGATCGCCGCCACCACCTCCCCTTTCCTCGCGCCGCCACCACCACCGTCCCTCCCTCCCTTGTGCCACCCATTCATCTGAGCCTGACAACGCCAGATCCGCGTGCCGCCCATCATTCCCCATCTTCCGCTCCCTCCCTCCACCTCCCGTAGCAGATCCAGCGCCCTGCAGCCTCGGCGTCGTGGCCGCCTGGCTCACCGGCGCGCGCGTGCTTCGATGGGCGCCGCTCCGTCGAGCTGGCCGGACCACGACGGCATGCGACCTAGGGTTTGCGGGAACCTCGGACGGCCACCGTACACCTTGTTGTATGGAGGGGTTCATCGTACTCCACCATAGCAGTCGATCCCAGCCGTCGCTGCTTCACCAGCCTCCTGCTCTGGCGTGTCAGTGAGGGCGCCCGACGCCACGTAGGCCGTCGACGCGCCGGACCTCAAGGCCGGTCGTGCTGCTCCTTTTGCCTGCGTCCTTCCCCGACAACGTCCCCATGGCTAGGGTTTCGGATGCGATGGCGCCTCCATCGATGGTGTGGCTCTGGTGACTCTTACCTCACCCCACACGCAGCTGCCCATTCATCCGAGTCTGACGACACGAGCTCAAGGTACTCCCTTCCACTCGTGGTAGATCTGTTCCAGTGATTAGGTTTCTGACGATCTGTGGTTATGTAGGTTGGCGGTGAGGAGCAAGGGGGCCGAGAAGCCGGCCACCAAGGGAAGAAGGGCAAGTCCGGCAAGGACCCCAACAAGCCCAAGAGGGTGCCCAGCGCCATCTTCGTCTTCATGTATGCCCAACGCACACGTCGGCCCCAGGATCCCTGCGCTCCTCAGGCTCCTCGCCCACCTCGTAAGCCCACTCCCTCCCTCTCTCTCCCCCGGTGCCTCCGACTTGTGTACATATTTGTCTCCGGCTTGTATGGGTGATCTCCCGTGTTTCGATGGTCAGTTAGCTGGATGAGCTTCATATGCATGCTAGTAGTGACTGGATGAGCTTCGTATGCTAGTAGTGACTGGTCAGTTAGCCATCAAATTTGTGACAAGGAAACTGAAACCCTCTTCCTTTCTTCCGAGAGGAGAGGTCAGGTCCTTGCTTGCTAGAGTCGATCTATTTATCTGCATTGTGAAGTAACAACAGTTCTTTGGTGCATGTTAAGACGTCAAGAAACTGATTGTTTGTTGAAACAACCACCAGTCACTCTCAGATACTACTGACTGCTTTCTGTTGCTAGTATAGTTCAAGCTTCTTTGCCATGTATCTCATTAGGATGTGAAAAATCTACTACACGCTCACAAAGATATTGACTTAAAATTTTTGTTTCTTTGCTGTCAATGTTTGCCAAGCTATTGAAGCAACGATAGCTCATATCATAGAATAGTGCATCAGTACCCAGTATATAGTTTCCGCTTTTGTTTGATCATAGAATAATTAATTCTGAAGGTTGCATCTGTAAATCTAGATCTGTGTAGGTCCTAGGGGCATCTTTTGCCGAGGAATATACCATTCTGATGTAGTCACAAAGTGTATGTTTTCTTCTCCTGTGATGTTAATTGTTAGTTGCCCTTGCCCTTATGCTTACCACCTTCTTGTTGGGGAGCTGGTATGATTTTGTGCCTGTAAAACTGAAACTGGTTTCTAACTTCTTCTTCTTCAGCAGGGTGATCAGGTTGGGGAGCTGGTGTCGGCCGGATGGACCAACGAGACCCACAACATGTACATCAGCTCCATGGAGGTGTCCTTCATGCAGTAGTTCTGTGGCCAACAGCACCACCACCACCACGCCACTCCCGACAAGAGCATGATCCATGTGGGTAGTGGCCATGGGCTCAAGGTGCTCCAAGAGGGAGCCTCTGATAACCTCGGGTCTGAGAAGAATGTACCTTGCCCGCGTGATGTTGGTGCACGAGGCACCGATATAGTTCAAGCGATGGCTCTGAAGCATGGAGGAGGAGTGAGCACTTGCGTCGGAGGAAATCCTGTTGACAGAACCTCAGGTTGTTACACTTTTCATCTTGTTTGCTGATTGTTTCCTTTAGTGTATGTTTTGTTTAGTTTGACAGAAGTTTAGGATTTTTATGCGGTGTTGACTGGCTGTTAGTCTGATATTAATTCACAAGCGCTGATTTTTCTTGGTATATGTTGTGTTCAGTTCTGGCAGAAGTTCAGAACTGTTATGCAGTGTTGGCTGTTAGTGTGATATGAATCTATAAGTGTTGATTTTCCTTGGTACATGTTGTGTTCAGTTTTGGCAGAAGATCATAACTGTTATGCAGCGTTGTCTCTTAGTTTGATATTAGATGCGCATATCTTTTTTGCATCTTATATAAGCATTATGATATGATTTGTAAGCATAGGTGGTTATAGGTTGCTATGATGAATATAAATATTAACAAGTGCTCATGCATGGCGGTATACTAGAGCCAGTTGTATGTGCTCAGTACCTTCCTATTGTTCTAGTTGCTTACAGAATCTTTGATCTACTCCTTGCAACTTAAATTTTTAGGCATTTATCTTCAGAAAAGGGGGTTGTGTACAATATCAGTATTTCCAGGAATCTGGTTATGACACCCTGCGCTATCATGCCCCCCTAAAACACATGAATTTGTTTTACCTTTTCCCCTTCGTGGTTACTGGTTTTTGGCTTAAGGACACACATGCGTTAGTTGTTAGTATTCACTTTTATTTATTTTTGCAGAATAGTTAGTATTCACTTTGCTGTTCTGCTTTATACATGTGGTCAGTGTTAGTCTACTTACTGGTTTAGGACTTGAGGGCACACTTGTGTTGTGTGGTGGTATTTTACTTTTCTGTTCGGTTTTATACCTATCCATGGTGTATATATGAATGTCCTGAAATCAGATAACCCTCATAGCATAGGAAATTGGTAGTTTAGATCATATAGATGATCTTATAGTGAACAACTTAAGTTGTTTGATGCATGTCGCTGCTGTTTATCGCCAGATCTACGTTGGTTCAGTATTAGCTCCTTGGATCTGTGCCCATGCATTGTATTCTCTTCTTTCCATATATGCACTGCATTTCTATATGCCAATGTGCTTTACACATGTGTTCTAAGTTGTCGTGCGCGTGCAAACTATAGTGCTGCTGTGGCTCCTGGTGGCGGTGAGCGTGAAGCTGGGGCGGCCCCACATCGCCCGCAACGTAGTGGAGGTGATGGAGAGGCGTCTTGCCAAGGACAACTTCCCCGAGTACTACGACGGCAAGACGGGGCGGTACATCGGGAAGCAGTCGCGCAAGTTCCAGACGTGGTCGGTGGCGGTCGGCCATCCTGCAAGCGGCGTGGGCCTCGTGTTCGTCTTCAGCAGCAACACCATCCAGGTCCACTCCCGCTCCCTCTGTCCCCTGTCGCTCCATATTCCAGTTGGTTGGATGCTTCCGATTGATTGGTTCCTTCCAGCATTACCACGATCTATGTTTTTCTTCTCTGGTTAAAGTTTGCACGTGATGAGGCCAATTGACTAGTTCAACTAAAATCACTAGTATTGAATCCACTACAATAGTCAAATTAACTAGTTCATGTTCTTGGCTGGTTAAATGTTGGAAGTGATTGGTCCCAATCGGGTAATATCCAATAGGACTAATTAACTATATCATGTTGAGTTCAGAAGCTAAATTAACTACTACTGGATACATTACAATAGGGCTAAAGTTCAGTTCGTGCTTTCTTCAGTGTCAATTCTGTGTTTGTAAATGCTTTTGTTAGTGAAAAATCTTGTGCTTCAGTGTGCTGTAGCAGTAGCATTTTGCTAACCTTTTGCCTAAATTGTCAAGAACAAAACTGGAGACATTATTGTGAAGACGTTTGCACCACCTGGCCCCATCAAATCTGTCAAAACCCACCTGCTTATATACGTATTTTGTTATTTCCAAAGTGATATGTACCCAACTGCTTATATATGTATTTTGTTCTTAACTGTAGATTTCCTCTCACAGTAGCTCCATGCAAAAGAAGGTTGAAAGGAGAAGGAGAGTTTGTGTCTGCTATAGAAGGACTGAAGGAGGTCCATGGTGAAGGTCGATAGAAGCAGTAGAGCTTGTAATACTGTCATTGCCACTGCCGTAGCCAGGAAATCCTTACGCCCCGGGCCAGCAATGTTGCTACAGTACATACTGTAGCTACAGTGCGCAACTATAGCTGCATTATACGAAGAGTTTTCTCTTCACGCCCCAGGCCATGGCCAGGGCAGCCCTGGGCCTGGCAACGCCGCTGGTCATTGCCATTGTATTTGTGTTGTATGATGTATCCGTGTTTACCAACAAAAAAATGTATTCACGTTGTAATACCATGATTGCCATTCTGGCTACTATTTCAAGCAGTGTATTTTGCCAGTGCTGATTTAGATATTGGTTACTTATTTACTATGAAATGAAATCTAAAGAACTTGACCCTGAAAACCGGGTCCCATTACTAGAAACTGACAAGTGGGACCAATCTTCTGAGAAAAAGAAAAACTGAAAGTCTTGGGACAAATGTAAAACAATGGAAAATAAAATGGCAGAAAATAAAAGATTATACGCTGTAAAAGACTGCATCTAGAAATAAAAAGGCCGAATTGCAGGGCCAGCCCATGTAGCTAGCAAAAATTAATAGGAAAAATAAATATTAAAAAGTCCGAATTAATGGGCTCGGCCCATGTAGAAAACCAAATTGGACCGGGCTGATTCTTGTGCCACATTTGCTTGCCACGCTGGATGCCTACGTGGTCTAGGGAGGTTGCTTCTGAACAAAATGCCACAGTAGACATATTTTGGTCATAAACGTCTACGACCATTCCAGAAGAAAGGTCGCTATAGTCTGTTAACGACGGACAACTTTTAACCTTATGTTTTTGGTCACAAAAAGGTCACAAATTGAAAACAGTGACCATTCAGTGAAAATAGTGGTGGTCACAAGTTGACATATTTCTTGTAGAGTTCACACAAAAATGATATATCTCCCTGTTCGGGCCTCAATCGACACACTCTATACTCTTTCACACAAATTGTCTATCTAGGTCAGTCCATCCAAGCCGCTCTCACTCTTTCGACCTCATGGCGGGCCACGCTCGCTCAATCTCTCTCTCCCTCCCCCCTCTCTCCCTCCCTCTCTCTCTCTCTGTATGTCTCGATTGACCTTGCTCTTTCTCAGACACAAACGATATATCTCCATGTTTGAGCCCAATTCGACATATTCATATTGTATACTCTCTCACGCACATTGTCTATCTAGGTCACTCTCTCCAACCCATCTCACTCTTTCGGTCGCATGACTACCCACACTCGCTCAATCTCTCTGCTTCTATATATGTAATCGATTGACCTTGCTTCCACCCACACACAATATATCTAAATGTTTATGACTGGATCATCTCTCAAGCTCTATCTTACATCTATCACCCTTCCCAAAAGCTCAATCAAACAATATCTCTCCAGAGCATATATATATTTTCAACGAATGCCGGACCACACTCACTTTGTCTCTCTATCTATTTGTCTCTCGGTTGACCTCGCTTTCTCATGCCGTATCTTCCACACATTGAAGATACCTCTCCATCCCTCGCAGAGCCGGAGCTATTTACATTGCGAGGGGAACTCCAACCTTGGATTAATTTGTGAAGACATTTATTCCGGTGGGTTTAGATTATATTTCGTAGCATTTGGCTCACAACTACTCCAAACACCGTTGCAACCCCCGCACCTCCCCCATTGACTTCCCCCTGCCTTGGTCATCACTATCTCGCATGTCCTTTCTCACCTTTAATGTTGCACCATGGTACTTTTGCAAAAAAAAACTCTATAATTCACTTTACTTATTACTCCCTCTATGCGAAAATACTTGTCATCAAAATGGATAAAAAGAGATGTATCTAGAACTAAAATACGTCTAAATACATTTCCGGACGGAGGGGGTACAAATTAGCTACAAAACTACACATCGATAGTCCACCTATAATGGAACAAATTTCGACCCACAAATTAAAGTGCTACAAACTACACACCGAGGGGCCCACCTGTCATGGAACTAATTTGGACCCACATATAAATTAAAAACTAGAAAGGACGAGGATCGAACATGCGACCACGACCTTCAAGCCGCACGTCAATAGGCAACATAGTGTAGCAACGTTTGTTGTACCTCCATCTGTTGATACAATGTTGTTATATTACCACAACTTGTTTAATGGATAACATGTTTTAATATTATTTTTAGTACATTAGCGGGATCGCCTCGTTAGTACATACTATTCACCTTCACTTACCGGTGGGTTCCATGTTTGCTCTCTCTCTCTCGCTCTCTCCTCCCCTTCTACGTTTATATGCATGGACAAACACGAAGAACTCGCAGACGATGCTACTGTTGACCATATCTGGACGCATTCACAAGTTACGGCACCAGTTTCATGTACTAGTAGTACTAGTCAATGGGTACATGCAATGCACGTTAATTTGGAATTTACTTCCATAAGAAAATATTTGGAATTGACGTGCTATTTAATACAAAATGCTTGCGATTAGAAGGAATACATGTGGCTTGATGACGTTTTATATTTAACTTGATACAGCTCTAACAGAGCATTCAATCGATCAAACCATAGACTTCATTCAGTCTGACTCTGACTTTACATTCATACGACGATCAATCTAAAATAAATAGAAATGATAAATGGTCGGATTTAAGCATGGCAATCCGAATATTTTTCATGGCAAATTTAGCTTACACGGCGGCGGCGGCGGGGGCATCTTGCAGTGGGAACCGACTCCTCTTTCGTGCTCTGTGTGTCGTCGGGCCACAGACCGACGGCGACAGCGGCGGCGGCGTCGTTGTTGGCGTACTCCCGGATGTTGGCCCTAGCTTTAAGGAAGGCCAGAATGTTCTGGACTTCGGTCTCCAGGAGCTAGTCAACTAGCGGGGGGAGGCAACAGGCGTTGGTGCAAGGAAGTGGTCAACAGCGGAGATCCATGCCGCTGATGGGGGCACTGGCACCCGCGTGGGGACATGCACTGGCAGCGGCGCGACGGATACACTCGTGTGCATGGCCATCGGCACGGGCGCGCGTGTTAGTGCACGCGCATGCGCATGCGCATGCATGTGCATGGGCGTGTGAAAGTCGGCAGGGACCTCATGGAACCCCGTGGTATCAAGCTCGGCGACCATGTGCGGCTCCCAGCCCATCAATGCCATGGTGATGGGCGCTGCCGCAGTTGGGGCGACGGGAGCGGGGACAGGCGCGGCGTCTTCCCGCAAGGCCGGTTCAAGCTCGTCCCAAAATGGGGTCTCTTCCTCCAGAAACTGGAAGACTAAGGGCAGACCATCGTGATGCAGCATGGCGTACGGTTAGGTCAGGCTGATTGGAGGTAGACGACTGGAGAGTCGGAGAGGAAGAGAGAAGATTGTAGCGATACCGGGTAGTGCGGACGTGATTTTAAACTACAGCGCCGACGCCATTAAAAGTAGGGGCAGTTGAGACGAAGGTGGGCGGCGGAGCCTGGTCAAAGGGCTCGCCTCCCGGTGAGCCTGCACAGTGCCCTGCTCGCACGCCTCCCGGTCAGCCGGCACAGTGGTTTGCTTGCACGCCTCCAGTCGACTCACACGCTTGCTTGGTCGGCACCTGCCGATGAGAAACGGGTCTCGTGGCGGCACGTAAACGCCCACAGTTTGAATAGTGAAAGCGTTCTCCTTAACGTGACAGGTCTTTTGTTCCAAAATACCTTGGCTCTTCATTTCTGCGACTTCTCATAAGCAGCTTGTCTCAAATTGAACCCAAAAAAATTGTGACAACATATTTGTGCCATATCACACGACCATGCTCAGTTTCATGAATTTCCGTTCATTGGATTTTCTGAAATTTAAAATACAGGATTCGAAACAATATCATAACCTGCGTGCAATAATTTTTTAAGCGATGCATATTTACAGTTGTAGATGTTAATATTTCTTAAGAAAGGATTTGGTCAAACATTTTGCTTAGTTAGACTTCAGACAAGTTATATGAAGAGTAAAAGGATAATTCCTCCGTACTAGTGCATTGCCTGATATATTAACTCAAGTACTAGGCATGAACAAACGGGGCTCAATTCTGTGTTCATCCTGGTGTAGTACTCCTAAGTACTACTAGGCAATGGAGTTGACAGCTGACCGTGGGTACCGGCGACCGAGGGAATTGAACCGTGCTCGGCACGGTAGGTAACATTGTCTAGTTACTAAAGCATCCCTCCATTGTTCAACGGTAGTTATTATGGACCGGGGACATGAGGGGAATTTCCTAGGGCTGGAATTCTAGCCGCCAGATATTTCAAGTTGAAACACGGAGGCTCGACTGGTTGGGGTTGGCTAATGTGCGTACCACGCACGCCACCAGAACGACACGAGCCCGGGTAATTTTATTTAAGGATCAACACGAGCCCGGGTCCGGCTGGTACACTGTTGTGTGCTACTCGTACCATTCAAGAATATGAAAGGAATCATTTAAATTGCCTAATGAATCTATATGTATTACAATGACCGTATTTTCCCTGCAAATAGTAATCTCAACGTGGTAATTGATTTATGACGAGTTCTTAAATTAGAGTGAGTTTGTGATATAGTGATCTCAACGTGGATTTCACCTTTCATGGTATCCCTAGTAAGTTTTTCATTGCAAATTCAAATTTAAAAGATGAACGGTATGGTGGTGAGAAAACTTTGTTATATCAAGCATATGACGATGCACACACACACAAATACAACAACAATCCAGTAAGTATAGTGCATCTATTTTTCCAAACCATGCATGTATGACACGAATTCAAAAATACTTTGTTCCGAAATATTTGTATTTTAGAGATTTCAACAAGTGACTACATATGGAGCAAAATGAGTGAATCTACACTCTAAAATATGTCTATATACATCCGTATGTGGTAGTCCATCTCAAATCTCTAAAAAGACTAATATTTAGGAACGAAGGGAGTAAAATGTAAGACATGCATGGTCTTCAATTCAATATTTAAAATGAACAGGAAACTGAAACATGAATATTAAGTCGAGTCCTACATGCATGCAAATGTTGTGTTTAGGCCGAGCTATGTATATTGTCAGGGTTAATCCCTTGACCTTAGATAAAAAATTTAAGCTCTATTTTGGATTGTTTAGATTATATTTTTTGAACATTATATTTGTTCACGCCCTCCCAAACACCGATTGGTTGTGCACCCCCCCTCCCCGGGAGAATATCATGTGCCTCCACACCTTAGATGCTATATGTTGATACAAGTTTCTTGGAGCTTGTAAATCTGAGCTATAGCAGCTCACATGATGTCTTAACATTTTTACAGGAAACCTTAATGAGTTTGAGAATTGCACACAATTTGTACAAAAACTATTCAGATGCCCTTGGATCCCATATCCAACGACCTCGAAGATCGTATCATGGTAGCATCTAAGATGAAGGAGGACCTCATATTTTCCTGTACGTAAGAATATCATGTGCTACCACACCTTAGATATGTGACCTAACAAGGTGGTTCGAATGTTTTTTTGAATAAAAACCCCATAAGAGTTCGGCCACTGCTTACAAGCACAAAGACTACTCAAATGTCTTTGGATCTCAGATCAAATGACCTCGACACTCATATCACCGTAGCATCCAAGCTGCGAGAACACCTGATGTTTTCTCACATGGGAGAATATGAGGTGCTCCCGCACCATAGATTCTATGGTGATATGAGTTACCAGAGATCTAACGGCTCATAGTAGGAGGCTTGAATATTTTTGCAATATACGCTTGAGAGAGTTTGGGGATAGCGCAGAAATTACAAGTACTACGCATGCGACATCTAATCACAGATCATACGACCTAGATGCTCGTATCACCGTACTAGCTAATTAAGCTACGGGGAGCACCTAATGTGAGCAACTAGGAGCCGTTGGATCCAAGATGCAGCGACACACACGATACATGCATGTTCTATTTGCAAAAAAACCTTTGAGAGTTTGGAAATTGCGCATAATTACAAAGACTACTCCCAAGCCATTGGATGTCAGTTCGAGCAATGTAAAAACTCGTATGACCATAGCATCTAAGCTGCGGGGTGGATGTGATATTCTATGACGCTGTCATTTTTGTTTCTAAACTTGCAAAATAAGTGTAACTCATGCCATTACTTGTCTAACTGCGCAAAGTTTTTGTGCAAAAAACCATCCTACATTGAAATATCAGAACAACACGTGGGGGTCCCACTTGTCATTGATCAAATTTGGACCTAAAACTAACAAATCTGGAAGACGAGATTCGAACTGTCAACCTGGACTACAAAGCGTAAGTCGATAGCCTGAAACAACAACGTTTGTTGGCTTTGTCCCATAATAACTTGATTTTATACAGTATTACGTTGAGTAGAGTAGAGGGAGAGGCTCGTCAACACATGTTTGACCGTTGACTCTCTTACCGGTGGGTCCCATGTTTGCGATCTCTCTCTCCTCTCAATCGTCTCCTTTAGAGGCACGGGCACACACGAAGAGCGGTGCGAGCTTGTTGTGGTGTTATTATAACTAAAAAAAGGCTTGGAAAATAGAGGAATCGCCTTGAACAAGAGACGTTGTGGCTGGTCGAGATAGAGATAACCACACCTATCCTTCATGCCACGTTAGCATGATGAAGCTGTGTGGCTAGTGGGGTGTTTTCGACCAATTGGCTGGGTCCCGAGGTCGAACCATAGGTAGTACGTCTGGTACAGTATATTTTTACACACATATTTTTCCTCCGTGCCGAGACATGGCACACCCTACCGCGCGGTTTCGGGGACCTCCCGGGTGGTGCACGCATATTTTTTTCCTTGCCGAGACATGGGATGCCCTATCGTGCATTTTCTGGGTCCTCCTCGGCCGTAGCGCCGAAGCAAGTAAATCAATCGTCAAATCACGAAAGACCACCTTTCCCGCCGAGTACATCAGTGAAGCACGGTGGCTACCTAGTTAGGTTAGTGCGACCGATTAGCTAGGCCGCCGCCACATTTGTTTTTTCACCCTTTTTTATCTCCTTGCCGACAGGTAAATTTAAATATCCACCGAGGCATTGCTCTGGTCTTTGGGTGCGGCAGGAGCGTTAGGATTTTTATTTTTGATTGACGGGAGTAGGCACGGTAGCTATTATCACGATGACTCTGCCTGTAAAAGCCACTTCTCCCTGATGTGAAAAGTCGTCAACTGGTGTTTTCCCATGGTGAAAACCAAAAGATTCACCCTGCTCCTTGGCTGGCTCCCTCCGCCTTCCCGTAGATTGCCTTGCATTTCAGCCATTTTACCCGATTTGCTTCCTCTACCCATTGCTTCTACCTAGTTCCATGGCGGTGCACCAGATCACGAAGTCTGAGGTGAGGTGCCTGACACAGGAGCTCCAGACCAAGGATGCGGAGCTCAGGTCCAAGGGCATGGAGCTCCGTGAGCTCAAGGAGGAGAGGAGTGGCTTGCTCCTCCTTTATGTGCGGGAGTTCATGGGGCTGCAAAAGCGGCAAGCATCCACCACAAAGATGCTCGAGGTGTCGGCAGCGTTGCTGCAGAAAGCGGAAGACACGATAGGCAGTCAGACGAGCTGGTTGGAGCGCGTGCAGGTCGATCGTGACGAGGTCCAAGATCGCCTCAGCCACTTGGTGGACCATGTTGCCACACACATGTTGCGGCTACGTGATGCCTACCTTCGTGCCAGCGTGACCATGCCGGCCGTCGGGCTAAACCCGTTCGACCACTCAATCGACTTTCTGATCTGGTCTCCTTCTTCACCTATATCTCCGAGGAGCTTCGTCGTCTCTGCGCGATGATGGGGGCGGAGCTGGGAAAGGAGGGGCGCGCACCCGTCGCCGTTGCCGAGCGAATCCTCTCAGGGCTCCCTCACTGGAATCCAGTCATGCCATTGGACACCGTCTTTGTTGAGTTGGCTCCCATCGACCGGGAGCGGGCTCTGCTGGCGATGGCACCCTACATCACCAACGTCGTGCGCCTCGAGAAGCAAAGGGACTTCGGTGGTGTTTAGGCGTCCTCTGCATGGGCATGTCCATTTATCGGCACGACATGACCGTTGGATCAAACTTAGATGGTGCAGATCACTCACTGTAGCAAAAAACGTGTGGGTGTGTTTGGTTGCAAACTCATCTCAATATAGTTGTTTCATCTTCGTGCATGCTCATCTCAGCACCCCTCTTCATGCATGCTCCTAGTGTATTTGTGTTAACCTACTAGTGTGGACTCATACACCCTTGATGCACTCTACCAAACACCCAAAAGTGTGTCGAGAAGGGAACTTTTGCTCCCATCCCATGCATCCTTCATACACCATGCCTAACATTGATTCGTGCTTCATATGGTTCATGGCCCATGGAGTACTATGGCACTGTACTCTCCATGCGCTATAGACCTAATTCTGCTAATGTTGATCTCACCATTCATTCTCGACCGGACAGTCAAAAAAGGGGTACTATGTTGCATTACTGTTCATATAGTTGACATACGCACAACATCATTTGTTGTCGTCATATCTTACTACCCTAGCAAGAATATTATGTACTACTACTGATGTATGAACCACTGCACATGCCTAGTAGTGGGAGCAATGTGTAAGTTCAAGTGGTTGCCGTGTAGACTACCCCGATCAAAGTGCCGCAGAAATGCCCAATGAGTCGTCAAATCACAAAACCCCCACCTTTCAAGCAGTAAGTTGGACGAACGAAGCAACCATCATTTCACTCTTCTCCCTCACCTTCCTCTCTTGAAGAAAACCCCAACTCGCTTCTCCCTTTCCTCATTTCTTCAAGAATACCCTGACTTGCTTCTGCCATTGTTCTTCTCTCCCAAAGAAGGAACGGTGAGTGCATCAATGGTGTTGATTCTGGCCAAGGCCCGGTCTAGCAACCCCGAAAATGATCCTAAAACTCTCTCTTTGTTCTTCTTTTGGGTTTGTGATTATGGTTTCTTTTCTTTTATTTCTATTTGACAGTTTCTTGATGGACCCTGGAGCACCGACCGAAATGATGTCTATGGCTCTGGCAAAAACCGTGGCTCTGGCCAAAACCGTCGAGGCTCAGGGTATGAAGAAGCGAAAACACCCCGTCGACACTACCGCACACAAGCTCAAGGCCATCGCCATGTCCAAGGCCCCCTCGATCTCTTTGGGATCCCTCATTAAGAAAGTCCAGGCAATATCTTTTCTTGACGATCTTTTTCTCGATCTTGATCGTGTTTTTGCATCTAACACGCAGTACTAGTACTAGTAGTACAACTTTTTGGGTGATCTTGCATGTGATATTTGTGTCCCAAATGACGGTTCTAAATTCCTCTTTTGACTAAAACATGCGAGAGGTTGACATTGGTTTCTTATAGATTACTTTGAACAACTTTATGAACATCAATGCTACCTTTGAAGAGAGTATATTAGCCTCAGTAACTTGTGTTATGGATATTGCAAGTAATCCCTCTGCTCTCATGCCTTTGAAGACATGTTCTAGTGTGTTTCTTCACTCATTTTTGTGTGTATATGTAGTCTTATATGGAGTAAAATATCGAAAATCATCTTATATTTCTGAACGGAGGTAGTAATAAAATATTTGGTTTCTGTTTGAATTAGAACCAAGTCCGTGGTGGAGATGAAGTTCTCAAAGTCATGCCATGTGAACTGGAAGACGTGAGGATGAGTTGTACTGCTAAACTATCCAGCTACTGTGTCCTTGTCGCCATGTGTCTTGAACTAGTGTTTTCTGGTAGCATTGTCGTCAGGCGTGTTCTTGAGGGTGTACTTGACCACAACAACTTCTTGGTTGTGCCTTCGATTACGAAGGGTGTGGTTCTTGTAAAGCTTCCTGACAAATCTGATGCGGACTGTCTTCATTGTCATGTTTATGAGTGGAAAGACGACTCTGTTAGGTTCTCCAAGATTGACGAGATGGTGATGGTGCTGGTAGACATCTCTCACGAAGTCCATGGCCTAGTCAGTTATGCGGGGTACATCTCGTAGATCGGTGGCAAGAAATAGTCTGCAGAGTTTAATTAGTGCAACTTTGCTTGTTGTAGTAAGCACTATTATTCAATACTTGATTTGTGTGTGTAAACCCTGTATTGTATAATACTGCCGCTTTTGTTGTCTGGTGAGTCCTGAGAACAGTCTATGTTAATGTCTGTCAACTCAATTCAAGTTGTATATTTTGAAGTATCCAGATCATATTTTTGTGAGGACGGTTTATCAATTATGGTTACACTCCAATATCTGTATGCATTGCAGGGTTTATCGCGCCCACCAGGATTTACAGTCCCGTGGATGTTCGTTCCATACGATTTTTCAGGACCTTTGGACCGTCCTGCTTGTGGGGGTAAGCGAGGGCCCTGCATGCCACGCATAATTGGACGACCAATCTTCTGTTTACAACTTGAACATAGTGATTTCCTGGTAAGGATTCACTCGTGCACATCAAGTAAATCTTATTGATTTACTGTCTAAATCTTATTGATTTAATGTCATGTTTTCTTACTTTTGCTGCAATTTTACGATGCAGGTCTTTCCATGTGACATTCGTCACAGAATAAACCATTTGGTTTGCTCTATGATGGTTATTTTTGCAGGTTTCACTTCTTATGCCGTGTCAGTAACGAAGGCATTGTGCGTCACTTATATTAATGGACACAATTGGATAAGTCTGTTGTATGAGTACAGTCTAAAGCCCTATGATGAACTGCAGTTTGGTTTAACAAACACGCCACAGTTAGTCCTTCTCGCGTTTATAAGAAATGAAGAAAAAGACTGGACAAGGTCATGGAGCCTAGTCAAGTTAGAAAGCTGATCATGGCAGACGAGAGATGATCGCTGCTATCTCGCACATCGGTACCACCTTCAGCAACAGATCGAGCACTGGTACTTTCTCAGCACTTGCTCTAGCACTGACAGTGGCAGCAACTCAGACTGATCCACTTGAGGATTGGGCACCGACTGCGTCAGCGGATCAGGCTGATCTACCGGAGGATCGGGCATCGACACCGGCACTTGCTCTGGCACCAGCACCAGCTCCACAAGGAGCACCCCCTCCGGCACCAGCAACGGCTTCGGCACCTGCACCAACACTTGAAGTTGCACTTGCATCTGCTCCGGCCTGTGAAGTGGCAACGGAACCAGCAGTTGCACCGGCAACAGACTGGGCTGTAGTTCGCACTGCATACAAAAGTCCTTACAAAAACTGACATCTCCACCTTCTTGGTAAGCATTGGCCTCCCAAGTGCTTCGCTTTGTTTCCTTTTCATGTTGTTTCACATGATTCACTTTGTTGATCTAACCTGTTGTGTATGTCTTCTTATTTGCAAACAGAGAATTCCTAGAGCAACGAGGGAGTCGTTTAACAATCCGGGCGACCGTGGCCAAGTTTCTCCTACCATCACTACTAGGGAAAACCCTAGTAGTAGCACGGGTATTTTGCCTATCAGTAGCGTGAGAGGTCGCGCTACTGATAAGGCGCTACAGCTAACGTGTAGTAGTAGCACCTATCGTCCCACGCTACGGCTATACATGGCTAGCAGTAGCGCGCTTTAGCTAAGAGCGTTGCTACTAATATCTGCAGCGCTTGTTAGAAGTAAGCGCTACTGGTAAGGGAGCGCTACTGCTAACTTTGTTCCCCTCGCTACTGCTAGTTTTATTAGTTTCTGTTTTTTATGCATATTTGTTTTGTATTTGAATAGGCTTTATACAATAATCTTTAGCATATCATACACATACAAATGTAATCATAGCATACACATACAAATAGTCTCATCAAATCATGTCATCATCATAATCATCATCCAACACAAAGTGGTCTCTTGTCATCATCTCAAAAATAGCAATACATGTCTCGATTACTTGCAACTACATCGTCATCCATCTAAACAATGATATACACGAGAAGAGCTACACTATGAGTGAGAGTGAAACTATGAAGTACATGAGTTCGTATCCCTCTCTCGCATTAGCGTGAACCTAAACTAACTACTGGTTGTCGCTCGGAAACCGAAAACCGGTACACCTGGGCCTGACACTCCGACCACTCGTCGTATACTCCTAGCATAACACTTCTCCATCGATGATCTATGCACCTGCATCGTCACATGAGTCGATGATATGCAACATATATAGTTGAGCAACAGAAAGAGACAGACTTGGCAAAAATAGAAGCAACATATCATAAGCATAAATAACAAAGTTCATCGTACCCAAAATGCCCTAACTAGAGTGATATTCGCTAGTCGAGGATGAAGACGGTTTAATTACATCACAAATAAAGTTTCACCGTGCATAACTCAAAGTTTTGTCATACATAAACTATGGACTAAAAGGACACACATTGTCATATATCGACAATCACTCCAACATGTCGTGCCATCCATCCATGTCAGGGAGAAAGTTCCCAAGCTTAGTCAAAGGCTTCATGTCGAGACACTGAGAGGCTATGTGTGTTCGGATGTCTTCCAGCGACATTTCTCCTTCTCCATAGAACATCCCTGTTTTTTTGAGGACCTCCTTCATGATGATTTGGGCAAGTTCGCGCTGGATGTGATAGAACTCAGCTCGAAGTCGATGATCCTCGATATCTCCTATGTGCTTTGCCCATTGCAGAATATGGGCATCGCCAGATTTAGATGACATGCGAAGTTTCTGGTGATCCCGTCTGTACTCCAGCATGTGGTGTAGGACATGGAATCCATCATTACGAGAATCACTCGGTTGCTGGATGCAGCAGAAGTCGGTCTTATGGCTGAAGGCGGGCATGCCATGCCTTGTCTTCTTGTCGTTGACCTCTCCACCCCATTTGCCATAGTAAAAGATAGCACTATCGAGAATAGACTTGATGTGGGTGTAATCCTTTTTGGTAATGCTCTTCGACGAGTCCAAGTAAAGAGCGTGGGAGTATCAGGGGTAGAGGATGATGAGGACGGCGCACCCGCCACTATGCAAAATAAGTACACCTCAAATTAATTAGCCTCCACCGTGCAAATGAATGATTAAAATCAAAGGAAGGATATCCACGCGGATGACTTACAGGGGATGATAAGGCACGAGAATCGCCTCCTTGTTCTTATTGGCGAGCATGAAATTGACGAGGTACTCCCTCGCGAATTCACGGTGCTTTGTGCAGACTGCCAAGAAGCTCTTGTGCATGAAGTACGGGTCAGCGGCATAGATAAAAGGTATCTGCTCAACCCCGATGAGGTAGTTCATATGCAAAGCATAAAGGCGGACAAACGTAAAATCCAGCTTCTTCCAGTGATATATGTCGAAGATGTAATCGAATCGAAGTAAGAACTTGTCCGTGGGGAATGTGTCGACGTACGACAATTGCCGCGGCACGTTAACCACATAGAGTGGATATCCTGGATTTTTCAAGGCGATGAGGCCTTTCTCTCTTTGCAGCACATCATCATGAAGTCTCCTTACATCGCCGAATCTGGCCCCTATCACTGCTTCAGGTAGGATTGGTTCACCGACGGTATGCCATTTTGCTGCACCGGGGATATCTATACGGTCTTGAACCCGAGGCTGCTAAGGCGGCTGGATCATAGAATCAACTTTTTTGCCTTTCCTCGGTCCCTTCCTAGACTTCTTTGGTACCATAAGGTTGTCCATAATACGTTCAGACTCCAAAGGCGACAATTCAGGCACCGACTTATGGCACTCAAACCCTAAGTAGGTGTCAGCATTGACATATTGTTGAGTGTCATCGTCATCGCCATCGTCATCTATGGCGACGTCACCAACGACTAATGGAGCCTCTTCCTCACCCCTCCGCTATCACCCAACACGACAACCGACGCTAACTGAGTAGGTGAGGTGTTGATGTTCATACCTAACTGCGTGCTCGTGGGTGTGCTCCCGGCCGCCTCCATACAAAGCAGACACTTTGGCCACAACAGGACTCAGCCATTGCAACAATCACCAAGCTGTTGCGGGATGTCGTCGTCATCCCCCACTAGTACCAGAGGAGCCAAATTCTCGTGGCCCGGTTTGACACTGGCCATGGAAACCTAGAAGATGTCCGGGGGGATGGGCCGGCTGTGGAACAATGGTTCCTTCAGCTCGATTATCGTCGCCTTCCCCACGTCCACCTTCTGGTCGCCGATGGTGTACAATAAGGTGCACGGGGTTCGTTAGCCTGCAAAGAGAAGTCTGCGACGTGAGACATCCGAAAAGCAACAAAAATGGGAGATCATACATTTATTGAAGAGGGCCGGTGTGACAGATACCGTGAGGGTGTTGAGCTCAGTGAAAGATGAAGCACCGCCGAGCATGTTCTGTGCTGGAGCCGGTGCGGGAGCAGGTGCGGGAGCCGGTGCGGGAGCAGGTGCAGGAGCCGGTGCGGGAGAAGGTCCAGCTGTAGGTGCTGGTGCAATGCTAGTCGAGCTGCTCCCCAAGAAGTCAACAATGGGAAAGTCCGCTGCACTTTTTCCTAGATTTTGCCTGGTCCAATTGAAAACAGCCGGAACCAAGGTAGTACACATATCTACAACCACCTGTTTTGCGGTAGCTACCACTGTTGCGACTGTCTCAGATGATTTCTTCTCAACCGCAATCTCAACCTTCTTGTCGATGTTTTCTTCAGTTAACCTCCGTCTTTCCTTTCTCTCCTCCATGGTCTCGCGGTAGTACTTCTTCCACGTGGCGCCGTCTCCGACACTGTGCACGCGTCCATACGACGGTCGAGTCTCCACCGAGAGTCCTTTCAATATGTTCAATGCCCGGTTGAATGGAGTGTCCCACTTGGGCCTCGCCAATGCCTCATACGGCGAGTTGCTTTCGGCCGCAACCTGTGCTGCTCTCTCTGCAAAATGCACAAGGATCATTTACAAATATGACTAACATGCAGTCGAATTGATCAGAAACTAAAATTAGCAGCAGTCTCATGAACTTCGTCGTGACCCCGTTCATCTCGAAAACCTTCTTCACTGGGTCCCAATGGTGTCGGGCCATGAGGACGTCACGCTCCTGCGGGACGGTGAACTCCGCCAAGGGCTCTGGGATGCCCAGACTCGCGGCTTCCACGTCCTCCTTGGCCCATATGGACCTCTTCCCGTCGTAACCACGATTTCCGAGGTGGTGGCTGCCAATGTTCCTCTGTTGAAGCCCCTTCATGTACTTCGACTTTTTTTTGGCAGCTTCAGCCTCGCAAGCAGCCTTGAATATTTGAAAGTGCTCTTCCGTGATTGTCAGATTATCCTTTACAATCTCGGAGTAGGGTTCCTATTTGACGACAATCAGATATTTCACCCTTGTTTTCTAGGCGGCCAACGCGACGCTAAACTTGGTCATGGCGTGTTTGTTTATCTTCTTCATTGCCGGGTCCTTGTCAGGATCTTTAAAATCCTTTTCATTTCGGCCTGGGAACAAGAATATCTGGTGCAGCTTCTTTAGGAGGGAGGGCCTCATATTATCTATCTTCTTTAGTTTCACATCGTTGATGGTGGCGGTTGTCCGTATGATGCAACCTACTTGATTGCCGTAGCACACGCATGCTTCCTCGGGCCCGGTTGGCTCAAAATTGCCGTCGTCCACCTCCGTGACCACCAGTCTAGTAGTCCTGAGCTTGTTAGGAAGCTGTTGCCTCTTTGCTTTCGGTTCTATACCGGCTCCGCTAATCTCGGCACTAGTCTCAGTCTCAGCACCGGTCTCGATGCCGGTCTCAGTCTCAGCGCCGGTCTTGATCTCAGTCTCAATCTCCAATGCGACAGATGGACCCACCAACATAAACTCTTGATCGTCGGCGTCCCTCAAAAATTCTTCTGTCGCCCGGTAGACGTTGTCGCAGTCACTAGAACCCTGTCCTTCATCGTTGCTAGCCATGTTTCCTACGATTAAATCTAGTAATTAATTCTAGACCTAATAAAATGAATAATGACATGCAGGAACGTTGACTCCTTCCCGGTGCGGCAAATCCTGGGCACTTAATATGTCCTAGTTTGTAGCACAAATCATGCCGAAATTCACGGAAAATTTCGGCATGACTTTTTCTAAGAAGAGGACAAATCAAGTACCTGAAATTTGCCGGAATGGAAATGAATCAACATTCCAGCAAAACATAGGCCACTGGGCTACATTCCCTGGAAGTAACAAAGCCACTTGGGCCCAATCGAACCACTTCAATGAAAAGATATAACATGACCACTTCAATGAAAAGATATAATCAACAATAAAAGTCTAGGAGATCATCTTTAAAATAAAACTTGCCTAAATTATTTTCCTTGAAAAAATAGTGGTCTTTTCAAAAATCAAAAACCTTTGCAAAATGACCTCACTAAACACTTCTCTGCCTAGGACAGAACCCAAATTATGTTGATCTAACTATTCCTCTCTCTCACAGACACACAGTATTTTCTCTAACCCTTCTCTGCCTACGACAGATCCCAATTAAATTGCAAAGGAACTCCATTTCTCTAACCCTTCTGACCTAATGCTCTAAAATAAAACTTTGCTCTAACCTAGCCAACCTACTTAAACTAGCTAGTTAATCTAACGAACCTAATTGACCTACCTATTTAACCTAGTTAGTTAACCTAGTTTACCTAGATAATTAGCCTAATTAAACTAGTTAATGTAGTTAGTTCTGTGTCAAAGCTCTAAATAAATTTTTGCACTAACCTAGATAATTAACCTAATTAAACTAGTTAACATAACTAGTTCTCTATCAAAGCCCTAACTAAATTTTTGCACTAACCTAGATAATTAAGCTAATTAAACTAGTTAACCTAACTACTTCTCTCTCAAAAGCCCTAACTAAATTTTTGCACTAACCTAGATAATTAACCTAATTAAAAACTAGTAAACCTATGCATGAGAGAGAGAGAGAGACAGGAGGGGTGGGGGCTTACAGAGGATGGCTCCGGTGGTGGCGAGGGAGGCAGGGGCATCTCCGATGACGGCGAGGGAGGATCCAGTGGCGTCAACGGTGGCTCCGGTGGCGTTGATGAGGCTGCGCGACTCCGTGGCATTGGGGGCGGCTCCGGTGGTGTCGACGGCGCGCGGCTCTGGTGGCTCCGGGGGCGTCGACGTCGGCTGGAGACAGCGGCGAAGTGGGGCGACGGTGAATCAGGGAGACGACGGCGGGGTGGGTCGAGGGATTTGGGGGAGAAGTGGTGGCCGGGGGAAAATGGTTTTTTGGTTAAGTCAAACTTAGTGGTAGTGCGTTTTGCAAAACGCGCTATAGCTAAGGTAGCTATAGCGGTTTTTACAAAATGCGCTACTGCTATAGCTATGTAATTTTCTTCCATTTTTTATTTCCTTTTCTGTTTCTATAGCGGGGGTCCAGGAAACGCGCTGCAGCTACGTTAGCTATAGCGCCTCTTACGAACACACGCTACTGCTATGCCTTTCTACTTTTTTCACTTTTGCATTTATTTTGCTTTACATTTTATTTTTTCCTTTCTCCTTTTTGTATTTCTTTCATTTTCATTTACTTTTCTATTTGTTTTTCTTTTATTTTATTTCCATTAGCAGTAGTGCTCTTCTTAGGAAACGCGCTACTACTTATGCCCTAGCGATAGCGCGCTTCTTCCAAGCCCGCTACTGCTATGCGTAGCCTATCGTTCTAGCAATGGGAATATTAGTAGTAGTGATTTTACGACCACATGCGCTACTGCTACGATTGTATCTGTAGCGTGATTTTTTCTCATCCGCTACTGCTATCTAGCACTAGCGCCCTTTTTTGACCCGCGCTGCTGCTGAATTTCTGTATAAGGTTTTACCTAGTAGTGCATGCGCAGCCGTGGTGTGAATGAACCTGCTCAATATACTGTAAGCACAAAGGATGGTCACATGATGATTGATGCTAAAGGATGGTCAAGCATTGGTACGCGTGGGTGCTATACAAACAGTTTAAAACCCCTTTCTACAATGGCATTTGGAACCGTTGCCAAGTGAGTGTGGGCGATAGGGGGGTCCTTCCCACACGATCCAGAAACCGTGGCCCGGCACATAAGCTGGCACGTGTGCGGTCGGGCGAGGCATGGAAACCCAATTGTTGCCGTTGGTATGTACATCCCACACGGTGAATCCTAGAAAAAACATTTCCATTCGTATGTATATCATACACAGTCATTCCAAGGAGTATGTTTCCGTTCTTATGTACATCCCAAATGATTAGGCCGCTATAGTCGTGTGCAAAAGGTGGACATCAACATTTAATCTGCCGATATGTTTGTGATAGGTACGTTATGACACACGGTTCAAGAATGTAAAATGTGTGCGGTGCCTCTACTAACACCAACGTGTACATTTTCGTAACTGTGTGCGATTGGTATTCCTATCACACACACACATACTAGTTTGAAACGTTTGCCATATTACCATGAATCGCACATGCATATGAGACGAAACCGTGTGCATTTCACGTCAAAGAACCGTCTGTTTTGTTTTTTCATTGCCCACTCTGTTTTCTTTCTAACCGTGTGCACATTATTTTATTCACTCCTGTAGAAATTTTTTGGCTGTAATTTATTATTTAAATTGAAAATTTTGAAATACGAAACGTGCAATTAAAATTCTCAACACAATGGTTCAACAACGAATACATAAATAAAATTGTCAGTACAATATGTTCAGTAATTAGAGGATTAGACAACACTTAACTATGATGAACCACAATATTTACAGGCGGTAAAGGTGATGCCCATAATGTGCCTTCCTGCATGCCATAGGCACGGACAACTTTTGTCCAACCCCTTGTGACGATTGGCTGCTCATCCTTCACCGCCTTCAGGAAGACTTCTAGAGCATTATCATGGTAGCATGAATTATATACTTTAAGCTTGGTTGCCTCCACTCCGGTCATGTAGTTTGCAAGGTAATCATCAGTAAATAGCTTCAGAAACCACTGAAAGAAGAAAAATATCAGATCATGAGGTCTAATAGAGTAACTTGTTGTGGGTAGGGGGAAAAGGCAACAGATTACTTACCATCCTAAAGTTCAATGATGTCTTGGACAAAGTGTAAATAAAGAGCTTAATTCCCATCACCCGTTTCTTTCGCCTAGCAATCTTTCTTAGTTTCCTCACTTGACGCTTGTTGATGAATAACTCATTGCCCCATACACAAAATGGATCAAAGCATGGACCAGTACCGCTCATATACGTACCTACAAGCAACTAGTAAATGTTAGAAGCTAAATGAGATTGCACAAATGATGTAAAATACAACTACCTACATTCCTAAGTGCAAGTATTTTTAGAGATTTCAATATGAACTACATACTGATGTATATAGAAGTATAGATATAGTATAGATTAGAATCTAGGTTCACTCATTTTGCTCCTTATGTAGTCTATATTGGAATCTCTAAAAATACTTAAATTTAGGAATAGATGGTGTATAAGACATGGGATGCAGCTAACCTCGGCCGCAAACAACAGCATCCCCCATTGTAGCCCTGTGTAAGTACATGGAAAGCCAATGTTAACTACAACATGGTTAACATCCACCAAAATAGCAAATTCTAATTAAACGGCAACATCTGTAGTGATATCTTCATTGCGAACGAGTAACATGGTAGCAAAGGGATGGATTAAAAAATGGATATGACTGTTAATTGCAATAGGCTTAAGAGCATCCTAATTCATGTTTTATAAGTTTGTAGCCATTGAAATACAACTATTTAAAAATGGATACAACTGTTAATTGCAATTGGCTTAATGGCCATTGAAACCAGTACTTATAAAAATGCAATTGGCAGAGTTAAACATCAGAAGGCAGGTGCTGCCAGAGCAGATAATGGCCCAGTTGTCTATAAAAAGGTAGGGGAACTAGCTAAAATGTGTTAGGCATGTTTACTACAAGATGCTTAAGACATCGCCCGTACAAAACATAGCCATTAATTGCAACTGGTATTGGTAAGATTGAACTGGTGAGTTAATACATGGTATGTCCTGAGAGGTAGTTGCTGGGGCACTTCATCTTGGCCAGAGACCGCCAAAATTCAGCGGCGGCGGAGGCAAGCTCTTCCTCCAGGTCGAAGCATCGATCAGTGCCCCCGACATGTAAGTAAATGTTAGAAGCGAAACTGCAATTGCACAAATGATGTAAAATACTGTAAGACATGGGATGCAGCTAACCTCGACGTCAAATAATAGCATCGCCCATTATGGCCCTAAGTAAGTACATGGATAGGCATGTTAAGTACATCAGGGTTAGCATCCACCAAAAATAGCAAATGGGCAGCATCTCTAGTATATCTTCATTGCAGAGAGTAGCATGGTAGCAAAGTTTGTTGCTGGTATTGGTGAAATTGAACTGAACAGTTAATACTTGAACATCACACAGTGTGCAGTACTGAAATAAACAAGGCATGAACATGCTTAATACATCAACCGTACAAAACATAACCATTGCAAGTGGTATTGGTAAGATTTACCTAGTCAGATCATACCTGTTAAGTCCTAGGGGGTAGTCACCGGGGCACTTCTTCTGGGACAGAGCCTGCACCATGTCGGTGGCGGTGGAGGCGAGGTGTTCCTCTGGGTTAACACGCACAGCTGCCATCGCGCCATGGACCGCCATCAGCACCTCGACCTCCACGTGATATGTGGTTGGGCTTGCGCGTCGATGCACTGGAGGTAGGGATGATGGGTATTGGAGGCATGAGGATGTTTCGCAGGTGCCATTTAAGAAATCAGGCCAGGGTCGTGATAGAGATCGGTGGGTTACCTGACTGGATCCGAGCAGAACATAGATGTGGTTGAAGCTGTGGTTGCAGTGGCGGTGGTTTGAGCTGCTGGTAGGGGGAGGCGCGGGGGCATGGGGGGAGGGGGAAGGTGGGGCGAGATACTGAGGAAATTTGATGGGTGGGGATGTGGTTGGAGGAATAAATTCTGAAATCACCCGCCTAATGAAAATTTCACTGTGAAACTTGAAACTTGGGCGGGGGAAACACACAACACAGACGAAGCACGTAAAATACTCGTGTGCGAGAAAACAGAAAATTGGCAGTTCCCGTCTCCAAAAAAATGTACACGTGTAGGTGATTTTTTCGGTCAAGCAAAAAAACGCACACGGGTACAGCATAGAAACCGTGTGTTTTGTGATCTTCTAATGATTAAGACAAAAAAGCGCACACGATCACACATGCTAATCAATTCTCAAAGCCCTCAAAGGATGCTCATTGTAAGTTAATACTACAAACTTAAAGTACTATTGGTAATTTGCTCTAATACTACAAAGTTAAACTACTTCACACATGCTACCATCGGGGCCTGCTGGCCAGACGCCGGCGTTCTCCTTCCCCGCCTTGTAGGCTGCAGCCAACCGTGCTTCGATCTCCGCCAAGCTCTCGTCATGACGGCGTGCGGCCTCTTCTTTCTTGTGGCGGCGGGACTATCTTTTCTTTACTGCTTTCTGCCTTTTCCGATCCTCCTGTGCGGCTTTGGCCACCTCTAGATCCGCCACCTATTCGGCCATGGAAGCCTCAAAGTCCGCCCACATAACTGTGTGGCCGATGGCGGTGATGAACTTGGTGCAGCAAGATGCCGTCGCTACCTTACCATGTGTGCAGTCGCGGGCGCCGAGGAATGCGGCACGTCGGGATACCATTGCTTCCTTACCGGTTATTGTGCACCACGGTGCCATGAACGACGCTTGAAGAGAGCTCTGGGACGGAGGGGCTAGGCAGCCGTATAGTACAGTGGTTTTTAAGAGCTCAATGACAAACGAAAAAGGAAATTTGGCTTCCCTTACAATTTTGCTCGTTCATTATTGCACATGGTTCATCTCGGTCATTTCCGAAAACATTGTGTGCTGAGGCTATTGTGTGTTGCCCGTTATGATTGGCCAGAACCCCAGCCACGCGGATTGCGTGTCTGCACCATAGGATGCGCCGCGATCGAACGACAGTCCATGTCCCTCACATCACATCCGTGCAGGTGTAGCTGGATTGGATTTATATGCGCCAAATGCCTAGAAAATGCACATAATCCCTTAAATATGGTAAATGAGCCCAGAAAAATGCTAAATTTGAACAGGTGATTTGCAGGGTGTATGTTCTTCATAGAAAAAAAAACTCTAGGAAAAAAACAAAGAAAATTTGGATTCCCCTTCAATCTTGGTCATTTCCCTCTCGAAAGCATTGAACTTCTTCGGCAAGGGTTCGATTTATGAAGGGCGTGCATGACAACATAAGCCAAACCTTCTCAAATTTTCACCAGGGCATGGTGAGGGCATACCATGGCACCATGCCAGGCGTCATGTGTTTCAATCATTTATTTCATTTTTTCTATAGTTGAAACCCCAATAAACAAACGTTTGTGGTTGACTATTACCACACATTTCATCGAAATATCTGTCCATTCCGTGTAAAAGGCATGAGAATTTACTAGCACGAGCATCATTTTCCAAACCGTTCTTGTGCACCCTTTCATGCACCAATTGTTTATACTTGAATTATGTGCATTAATGCCAAGAAAATGCACATAATGCCTAGAAAATGAACCCAGAAAAGTGAAAAATTTGAACGTGATGATTTGTAGGGTGTATGTACATCTTAAAAAAACTCATGGACAAAGGACAAAGGAAATTTGGACCCCCCCTTCAATCTTGGTGATTTCCCTCTCGAAACCATGAAACTTTCTCGGTGATGGTTCAATTTATGAAAGGCGTGCATGACGACATAAGGATAACATTCTCAAATTTTTACTGGGGCATGGTGAGGCCATACCATGGCACCACGCCAGGCGTCATGTTTTTCAAGCATTTATTTCATTTTTTTGTATACCCAGTAAACGACGCGTTTATGGTTGACTATATATTGCCACACATCCATTCCTTGTAAAAGGCATGAGAATTTACTAAATGGCATGATGATGGTTTTCCAGACCGTTCTTGTGCACATTTTCATGCACCGATTGTTCGAATTTGATTTATGCGCATTAATGCCTAGAGAATGCAAACAATCCCCTAAATATGGTAAATGAACACGGAAAAGTGTCAAATTTGAACATGCTAATTTGCAAGGTGTATGTTCATCGTAGAAAAAAACTCATGGACAAAGGAAAAATGAAATTTGGATCCCCCTTCAATCTTGGTGATTTCCCCCTCGAAACCATGGAACTTCCTCGGTGATGGTTCGATTTATGAAAGGCGTGCATGACGACATAAGGATAACATCCTCAAATTTTTACCAGGGCATGGTGAGGCGATACCATGGCACCACGCAAGGCATCATGTTTTTCAAGCATTTATTTCATATTTTGTATAGTTGTTACCCAGTAAACGACGCATTTATGGTTGACTATTGCCACACATTTCCTTGAAATATCCATCCATTCCTTGTAAAAGGCATGAGAATTTACTAAATGGCATGAGGATGGTTTTCCAGACTGTTCTTGTGCACCTTTTCATGCACCGATTGTTCAAATTTGAATTATGTGCATTAATGCCTAGAGAATGCAAATAATCCCCTAAATACGTAAATGAACACGGGAAAGTGTCAAATTTGAACGTGGTGATTCACAGGGTGTATGTTTATCGTAGAAAAAAACTCAGGGACAAAGGACAAAGGAAATTTGGATCTCCCTTCAATCTTGGTGGTTTCCCCCTCGAAGCCATGGAACTTCATCGGTGATGATTCCATTTATGAAAGGCGTGCATGACGATGTAAGGAAAACTTTCTCAAATTTTTACCAAGGCACGGTGAGGCCAAACCATGGCACCACGCCAGGCGTCATGCTTTCCAAGCATGTATTTCATTTTTGTACACATTAATTCCGGGTTCGTTTGGCCTTTTTTATACATTATTTGAATTTCTGGGCATTTAATGTGCATAATTCAAATTTGAAGTACAAGCACATGCTCCAGTGCACCAAAGTTGGTTGAAAAATCACATGTGTGTCCTTGGGTGAATTTCTAGGTCCCATGCAAGAAATGAGAATGAAATTCAAACATCTGGGCGTCGTGGCTCGGCCGAAAAGATTGAGAAACTTTGTTTTTTAATTCATATTAATCCAAAACACGCCTGAAAATCATCAAACTTGGCATGGTGTCATGACATTGGCACCAACATGCTATGGTAATTTTTCTGTCTGATTTGCGAAGACGCACACATTAAAAATAAACAAAGTCATTTTGGAACAAGTGTTGTCACATTACAAATCGGAAACACAACTATTATTGAAACTGGGGCGTTCTACTTACCAATTATGAGCTGCGACGCGTCCATTTTTTTATCGGCTAGGAGGTGCCGTGTGGGGTAGCTATTTGAGTATGGGAGGTGTGCGATCAGACCCCTGCACGTGCTCATCGGGAGGACAGCCCTTTGACCTCTATCCACCACGCACCTCCCTCCCAACATCTCCATTAATGGCGCCCGAGCCCCTGTTTCACGGCGTGGCTATGTCTCACTGGGCTGAGATTTAAGAGAGAAAAGTGAAAATCTGAAAAGATAGTTTTGCACGGATCTTGATGTAAGATCTGACAGACCTATATAGCATCGACTGCGACTTATAGCAAGCATGATGAATATAAGGACGATGACATTGGATAATAATTGTCTTACATATCTAGGAAGATAACTAAAAAAGCCACATGTGGCTACACCCGAAATACACAAGGGCAAAGAAAAAGGAAGACGCATACAATGATCTGGCTCGCTGATCTCTACTTTCTTGATGCGCTGCAAGCCGTGGAGACTAGTTCTCGCCGCGAGTGGTGATGATCTCTTTCATCAGTTTCATGTCCTTAATACGCTGCTCGGAAGCAACCGCGGGTTCCTCCACCAGCCTTTCCCGCTCGATGCGGAGCATGGCATTCTCGTCCATAAGTTTCTTGACGATGACGCCCGTCCTCTTCAACAAGACATCGGTCTCCTCTGCCTGCTCTGCCCTTCCGGCGATCTTCGCCCTCAGCAAGTCGCGGTCGGCCCGGAGTTGTTCAAACGAGGCAATGAAGTCATCCTGCAACTTCATCCAGCTAGAGATCTGATCCATCTGGCTATGGACGATCGCATGCATGCTCCTGTAAGAGTCCTCGCCTACCCGCGAGAGATTTTCCCAGGCCGCCGCGACGCGGGAGGACATCTCTGCTGCATTTGTGGTGCGGCAGGACATCTTTGTTGCTTCCGCGGCACGACCGGACCAGTCTGCTGCATCAACGGTGTGGCGGGACCTCCGTGCTGCTTCAGCGGTGCGGCGAGACCTCCGTGCTGCTTCGGCGGTGCGGCGGGACATGTCGGCTGCTTTCGCGGCTAAGCGGGACATCTCTCGTGCTTCCGCTTCCATGCTCGCCTCTTCGTGGTGGTAATCTCTCGACCGAGAACTCATTCTGGCCATGGCAGACGCAAGAGAACGATGCTGAATGACTTGTTTGCTTTTGTGGATGAGGAGTTGAGGAAGGAATGTGCAGTCATCTAGGCATAGTACATTATTTATAACCGAGTACTCATATGCTCCTAAGTGGGAAGCCATTTAGGTTTTGATCGGTGTGAACAGGTTTGCAAGGTGACGGGATGCAGGCTCAAAATTTATTGACGGTTCTATAATTTCTAAGTGCGGCACTATTCCCGAACGACGTAACATGGGCACGCTTTCTCGGCCGCGTACATAGCGTTTGGTGCACCACAATTGTCAATGTCAGCACAAGTCTTGTTCCAAGAACTGTGCACGCTCATTATTACCGTCGTGCACACTTCTTTTAATTCGAATGTGTGCCCGTCTAGCACACACACGTTGATCTGTCTAACTGTTTCTGCTTGTTGTGGCTAATCACAAACAGTTCAACCATGTGAAGTGTATGCCATCAATCGCACACACCTTTGATCTGGCTGACCATTTCTATTCTGTTGCCTAATCGCAAACAGTTAATCCTTCGGAAGTGTATGCCCTCAATCGCACACACCTTTTTCTAGCTGTCCATTTCTGTTGTTCCTCCTCATCACAAACAGTACATCTGAGTAAACCGTATGTTGTGTATCGCACACGCCTTCATCTGGCTGCCCGTTTCTTTTGTTCCTCCTCATCGCATACAGTTAATTGAACTGAACTGTATGCCCTGCATCGCACACGTAACTAAAATCTGAACCATGTTTGATGCATCCGTCATCGCAAACATTTTACGCATTTTTGACGGTTCTTTGACACCACCGTTTGTGATTATTGCATCACACACATTTTCTCGAAGGGTCTCTGATTGTAGTGTCGCGTTAGCAGCATCCTGCAGTAGTGAAGTTTCAAATCTAAATCAAATCTTGCAGAAGGGGATGATGTCAAAATCAAACTTTCTTGGCAAGGAGAGATGGTCCAAATCAACTTTGAAATTCTTCAGTAGTAGCATGCAACTGCCGAACTGATCTATCCTATGAGAGATTTTGATGTAATAATATGGCATGGTGAAACAAGTGTCATGTGTGTATAAGTAGTACTACAGTATTATTTATCACGTAGGATGTCATTGATAGAATTGCAGCTCTGATTGCTGCTTAGGAACTGTCATTCGATTTCATTCTAACAGCTGTCGTGCTTGATTCAATTTCTTGTATTCGCCTTGCGACAGAACCTAAAACCTGCACCATACCGACGCTTGCAATTTGAAATGCGTTGGGGTAGAATACATGGGCCGCCAAACATGCAGGCCCATCGGCCTGTGGCCCAAAGTCCAGAACCATGATCCTGTATGAGTATTATATTCTCAGCTGAACCCCTATATTATGTTATATATATTCCCCTTGATTTTTCTTATGTATAAAGTTGTGATATAAAAGATTTTTATATTTCTTTATAGAGGCAGTATCTCTCTTTCAAAAGTATATTTATGTGTAACTAGTTACTCCTGCCTTTCTACTTCCTTTCGCTGATATGTGGGGCATCCGGCAACGGGGTTCACGTGACATGCACCAAATTAGAGTGCACAACTGCATGGTAGACTCACCCCGGTTGTAGCGCCACAAATAATTCCCAATGAGCCGTCAAATTACAAAACCCCCACCTTTCCAGCTTTAGCAGTAAGCTGGAGGAATGAAGCAACAATATTTCACTAGGCTTGAATCCCATTATCCCTCGTCTTCTTGTTCAGAGAAAACTCCATCTCTCATTGGGCCTGAATCCCCTTCTCCCTCGTCTGCTTGTCAGAGAAAACCCCCTCTCGGCGATTGCATAGGGCTTTCTCATGGAGAACCAGGTACGAATTCTTCATCCATCCCCGATAAATCCATGTTCCTAGGATGGCAGACGCCGTCGTTGATGCATTTTTTCCCTACTGAATCTAGTATGTTTCATTTGCAGTGCCCAAAGTGCAAGGACCCTACAGGTTTCTGCACCCTCGGCGAGACGCCACACTTGTTCCTTCTCATCCTAAAACAGGATTTTAAAACGTGCACACTATGTTCCTAGAATCCTATTTTCTATCCGGGAGGGTGGTTTTTTTTAACATGTTGTTGACTAATTTGGAAATTTGGATTGCTATATTAGGATAAAAGGTACTAGTACCATGGTCAACACCGACGTGAAGGAGGAAATTATTTCTAGATTTGGATAGCAAATACTTTGTGTTGTCATATTATTTTTCCTACAGTGCATTCCTTGCTTTGCCAGAACACATGTACTCAAGATGGTCGGCCTTGCCATAACTGAATACACCAGTTTAATGGTCACATTGAAGACAAGCCATGGATATAAGTTCCGAGTTGGGTTCATGAACCAAGAAGATCGCTGCTTTTTTATGGCCGAACTTGGATAAACTTTCTCAAGTGTTATGGACTTAAAGTTGGCGCACGAATGTTGATGGAAATAGCAGAACCTGGTCTCATCTTCACTGTGATCTTCCACCCCGACGTCATTCCAGTAGTTCACCCATGTTAGTTTTGTATCTGGTTCTTGCTTGTTGCCTTGATTACTTCTTAATCCACCTATTCTTTCTAACTGATAACAATTTAACTTTAGAAGTCGCAACAATTTGTGATTCTCTTCTCTCTCTAAGATGCTACTTCTAACTAATATTTATTATGATTGGTGACACGTGTAGGTTATTTCAAAGTTAAGCATGCTACTCGTTTTTTATTCTATAAGAACTCGACTATTACTGATGGCACTAAAGTTGACTGGGACGACATCCACAAGCACATACACTTTATTGATCGTCTTGAGGTCCTTGTGGGGCGTTTCAATGGTGGAAGGCCACGTGGGATATGTGTGCTACTACTGCACACGTTGTACAGGTCCAACTGTGTCGAGAAACTTATGGTACGAGCTGTTTTCTATTATATATTCTGTTTATAAACTCTTGCTTATACACAGTTTTATAGTTGTGATCTTCTTGAAATAGAAACTACCCAGTTCTATTGTTCCTATACAGATGCCTGACCATGGTCGGGTCAGACTTGCGCTTGGTCACAACATGATGTTGTCAACCTACTCCATTCCCCTTCGAGGTGAAAATATACTTATTCATGGGTGGTCTCAAATAATGAAGGCCCATCCATCTTGGAGAATCGGACAGAAGGTTATGCTCATGCTTTTCCTTGGCTCTAAAGTGAATATCCTATTTATTGACTACATTGCGAGATGAAGCCGCTTTCAGAAGGTTGTGGATGCGCGGGGTGGCATCTGGGCCTTCTCCTGGGGCTTTGGTGGCCTCACCCTTGGTTAACTGTAGGAAAAGTAGCATGTTCAATGCGTGCTTTGTACGGTTGAACCTGTATAAGTACTCATACTGCTTTCAGCTATGGTTGTTAAGTGCCCCTGCCGGTTTAAGTTAGGGTTGTTAAGTACTCCTGCTGCTTTTACAGTCTATCGTGTTTCTTTAGTCTCGTCTTCTTCCAGCCGCCAAAACCAAACCAGCACCAGCGTGGCCGCCTACTTCCGCCTCCCATGGCTGGCTATGCCTCAGTGCATGCATCACTGCCCCACCGTCTCCTAAATTGTTACCAGTGTCCGAGGCCTCGCCCTCGTCCTCCACGCGCTTTGGTGTGCTCGCCGTGGCACTTCCCTCTCATGTTGTCAACATGGTCAACAAACAAGAGAAATCGGGAGAGGATTGTACGTGGAGAGGATGGGAGTAGGGACCCATCATGTCCAAGGCCGTACGCAAGCAAGTTACTCATTTTTTAGATTCTCCATTGTCAGCGTATAGAAAAACAAAATGCTTCCTCCTAGTGGTTTCCTGACATCTGGGACCCACCATATTGTCAATGTATATAGTCAATAGACAAGAGAACAACACAAGATCGGCTGACACCTGGGACGTAGCTACTCGAGCAGTATTTTTTTTGTTATTGTTGAGACGGAGCAGGGTTTCAACTGGGCTGTGGCCCATCTAGCCCAGGCTTATATTTTACACTCACCACATGACCATCCCAACTATTTTTCCTTTCTGAAAATGATCCCAGTTTATTTTTTCTAAAGAATACCCAATCCAGGCCTACTTATTTTTCTACACCCTGATGGGCTGCAACTCTTTCAAGGCGGCTACAAATCTTGAAAGTAATATGAAATGGGCTGTAAATATAAAAAACAAACGAAAAATTGGCAATTACTTTATAATTTCTGAATTTTTTTCACATTTTCATATTCCAATTTCACTGGGCTTTAACCTAATATAAATATATCTTCAAAGTACTTTAAATATGGCTCGACATTTCGGTATTAAAAATAGTTTGCACCCCACCGAAATATGCGAAATTTCGTTTAAATTTTTAACCCTGGCTCTGGCCAACAAAAAAATGACTGCAATAAATTGCACAAGAAGCTACAATGAGCTGTACATTATTAAAAAAAATAGGGAATTGTCTGACTTATGGGCCTATTAAGTTGACGCGTATGCCAGATTTTCTTACTTATTATATATGTCAACACATGTAACCGTTGGATGTCAATCCAACGACCGTCGTGCTTCTTCAATCTCTGATCTTCTTGCTCCAGCCGCCAAATCCAGTGCGAGCGGCACCGCCTGCTCCTACCTCCCGTGGCCGGCTATGTTGCCGCGCAGGCCTCACCGCCCCCTACTACTCCCACCGTTGGCTAGGCCATCCCTCTACTCACCCACATCCCTCCACTGATGTGGCTTCGCCGCCTCCAGGTCATTCCCTTCCTAGGTCTCATCGTCGTCCATCGCGCTGGTGTTCTCGGCATGGCGTGGTCAACATTGTGAACAAACAACAACATCAGAAGAGGGATGTACATGGAGAGGCTGACAGTTAGGACCCACATGGTCCATGGCCGCATGCAAGCAAGTACCTCCAAATGACAGTTGGGACCCACCAACTATATCTTGGCACGGAAGAAAGTGCCTCCTTATTACGCAAAAAATAACGAGTGCTCCCCATGACAACTGGGGCCCACCAGATTTGGAGGCTGACTAGTGGCCCTACTAAGTTAATGCGTGCGGAGGGCTTTGTCAACTTAGTCAACAAACGATTCTATCACCAGTGACCGTTGGATTCTTAGCATCCAATGATCCTCCTGCTTCTTCAACCTCTGATTTTCTTGCTCCATCCGTCCAAACCACCGCGTGCTCCTGCCTCCCATGGCCGGCTGTGCTGCCGCGGAGGCCTCACCGCCCCTACTACTCCCACCGCTGGCCAGGTCATCCCTCTACTTACCCACACCCCATGTTATTCTGCGGCGATGGCAGCCTCACACCGCAGCCGAACCAGTCAACCCTCGTACTACCCTCCGCATGTTCCTAGGCTCCATGTCATTCCCTGCCTCACCGTTGTCCACGCCCGGTGTTGTCCGCGCGGTGTGGTCAATGTGGTTAACAAATGACAACCATCGAAAGAGGACTGTACGCGGTGAGGCTGACAGATGGACCCACCAGCTACATCTTCACACGCAAGGAAGTGCCTCCTTATTACGCGCAAAAAAAGAATCCTCCCCCTGTCAGCTCGGACCCACCAGCTACATCTTCGCACGCAAGGAAGTGCCTCCTTATCCTCCCTGACATCCGGGACCCACCCGGTCGAAGCTATGTAGCATTGTCATTCTGGTCGCAAATGTGTATGTACATATTGGTCCATCGGTCTTTCTGCCACGATGAACCGTGTGCCAGTAAGGAGCGGTAGTTGTTCAGGTAGTTCCATCTATATTGTTTACACGTACATACGTATATACGGGCGGTGTCTCGAACGCCTACTCGCGCATATGTACAGCCAGGGCTCATGTACACGGAGAGGCAGCGGAGGGCAACAACGGCGTCCTGTTCACCGGCAGCCAACAGGCTGGGTCGGAACAGAGGAAACAACGTCGTGTTTGCCAGGAGCCAAGTGACTGGGTCGGAACGTGTCTTGTTCATCGGGAGGCAACAGACTGGGTCGGAATGGGTCGTGTTCAATGGGAGCCAACTGGCTTGGATGGAATAGCCGGAACGGGATCTGGCGTACCGCAAAACGGAGGAAAACGGCCTTGTGTTCGCCCGCGTACGGTCGAAACAGGGTCCTATTCACTGCGAAGGGTCCGGCGTACATCAAAACAGAGGAAACAGACTTGTGTTCGAGCTCCTACGGTCGAAATGGGGTGCTGTTGATCAGGAGGGGTGTGGCATACTGCAAAACAAAGGAAACGAACTTCTCTTCGACATCGTACGGTCGAAACAGGGGTCCTGTTCATCGGGAGGGGTGTGGCGTACCGCAAAACGGGACTCCACGGCTACTGTTCATCCACCTTCTACTGCCTTGCTCCAGCCTCTATGGGCTACTGTTCATCCACCGTCGACCTCCTCCAGCATCCACCTGTGACTGTTCATCCACGGCGTCTCCCTCCTGCCTCCACTAGCTACTGTTCATCCATGGGCTCCTGTTCATCCAGCCTCCACCGACTACTATTCAACCACCCCTCCATGGGCTACTGTTCATCCAGCCCTCCACCGACTATTGTTCAACCAGCCCTCCACGGGGTCCTGTTCATCCACCCCCAACCGGCTCGATCGGGGTCATGTTCATCCAGCGGCAATGACCTCTACCCCCACGGGGTCCTGTTCATCTAACCCCCAGCAGGAATTGTTCATCCAACCCCCAACAACACTCACTATTCATCAAGAGGTAGCAGGTCGATCGGCTTCAGTTAGTAGCAACAGCGAAGGAATCACTCAATTGGGTTCAGTTAACAGCTAGGGATCGATCGATAGCTCAGGTTCAGTAACGCGAAGCCAGTGCAATCGCTCGGGTTCAGTTGGTGAGTGCCTCGCTTGGGTTCGGTTAGAGCCCAACGCCTCGCACCAATGCGCGTACGTGTATGAGAGAAACTCACAAACCTCCATGCATCACTCAGCCCCGACCACCCGCCGTAACCGGGAACTCCCCGAAATTTTCCTCACCCTCGCTTCTACCACGATTTTTTCCATCATGGACGGCCCAAAGAATGCCATGCAGGTGTGTCTCTGGCCCGCCCAGGAAAAAAAGCCCATGTTATGTCATGATTTTTTGTCATAGAAGTAGGAGCCCACCACATCTATGATGATACTGGGTTTTCTCATAATTATCGTCATAGAAGTGTCATAAGTATGACAGAAAAAAATTCATTCGACCCAAAATGTCACGGATGTGTGTTTTTTTGTAGTGATGGTCCCCAAGGAGGATAATTCACTCCGCATGTGCATTGACTTCAAGCATATCAATTGGGCCTGCCCGAAATATCATTTTCCTCTGCCTCGCATCGATCAAATAGTCGACACGACTGCGGAGTGTGTGTGTTTGTATTTTTTGATGCAGATTCCGAATACCATCAGATCTGACTGTATGGGCCAGATGAAATAAAAATGGCCTCATCACCCAGTTCGGGTGTTTTTTCTATGTCACCATGCCATTCGGTCTCAAAGACGCTGGCGCCACATTCATGCGCACGATTCAGAAGTGCATGCTCACTCAGATCCGTTGGAATGTGTAGGCGTACATGGATGATATTGTGGTTAAGTCACGCATAGGTTCCGACCTGTTGACTAACCTCACTGAAACTTTTGACAATTTGAGAAGGTATGACATTAAGCTGAATCCGTCCAGGTGCACATTTGGAGGACCTGGAAGCAAGTTACTCGGTTTCCTTGTTTCTGAACGAGGGATTGATGCCAATCCCGACAAGATCGGTGCAATTCTCCGAATGAAACACCCTGTGCATGTGCATGACGTTCAAAAGCTCACAGGTTGTTTCGCTGCACTGAGTCGATTCATTTCTCGTCTCGGTGAAAAGGCACTGCCTCTTTACCGACTAATGAAGAAATCTGATAAATTCGAGTGGACTCCCGAAGCCGAAGCAGAGTTTGTGGAGCTCAAAGCCCTGCTTTCAACCCAGCTGGTGCTTGCTACTCTGAACAGCAAAGAGCATGTACTCTTGTACATCGCACCTCTGGTCAGGTTGTCAGCACAGTGCTCATAGTGAAGCAAGAAGAAGAAGGCAAGACCTACAAAGTCCAATGGCCAGTGTACTATATTTCTAAAGTCTTGACTCCGTCCAAGCAGAGGTATCCACATTACCAGAAGCTTGTTTATGGAATTTATTTGACTACGAAGAAAGTTGCACATTATTTCCAAGACCACTCAGTTTCAGTCGGCAGTGATGCTCCATTGTCTGAGATCATGAACAATCGAGATGCAACTGGTCGAGTGGCTAAGTGGGCCATCAAACTTCTTCCTTTGGATATCAAGTTTGAAGCAGAGAAGGCGATCAAATCTCAAGCGCTCGCATATTTCTTGGCCGAGTGGATAGAACAGCAACAGCCGACTCAAGTTCACTCGAAACACTATACTTTGTTCTTCGACGAGTCTAAGATGTTGAATGGTTCTGGTGCTGGAGTGGTCCTGGTGTTCCCAAGAGGTGATAAATCAGTCATGTCCTCCAGATTCACTTTGATTCCTCCAATAACGAATCTGAGTATGAAGCACTCCTCTACGGGTTGCGTATGGCTATCTCATCGGCGTCCGTCACCTGATGGTCTACGGTGACTCGGATTTGGCGGTCAATAAGGTGATGAAGAAGTGGGACGTCAGAAACCCTGCCATGACTGGATACTGCAACATAGTGAGGAAGTTGGAGAAAAAGTTCGAGGGTTTGGAGCTTCACCACATTCCCCGTGTCAAAAATCAAGCAGCTGATGACCTGGCAAAAATCGGTTCCACTCGGAAGCCTATTCCCAGCAATGTGTTTCTTGAGCATCGCCATTCCCCGTCGGTGCAAGAAGATCCTTTCACTGAAGAACCTCCCCAAGAGATAAGTCCTATTGGTACAACTGAGATTGAGGTCCCAGCAGTCATTGACCTGGTTATGGAGATCCTAGTAATCACCCACAACTGGAGAGTGTCGTACGTTGCATATCTGCTCAGGCAGGAACTTCCAGGGGATGAAGTTGAAGCACGACAGATTGTCCACAGGTCCAAGGCTTTCACAGTGATAAATGGACATCTCTATGGAGAGAGTGTTACTAGCGTAGATCAACGATGCATCCCTGCAGAAGAGGGTCGACTAACTTTTGATGAGATCCACTCGGGGACCTGTGGTCACCATGCGTCCTCTTGAACAATCGTGGCTAAAGCATACCGAGCTGGATTTTACTGGCCGCAGGCCAATGAAGCTGCAAAGGAAATCGTTCAGCGGTGTGAAGGATGCCAGTTTTACGCAAACATGTCCCATAAACCTACATCTGCCCTGAGGACAATTCCACTCATCTGGCCATTTGCCGTGTGGGGTTTGGACATGATTGGGCTACTCAGGACACGCAGGAGTGGTTTCACTCATCTACTCGTAGCAGTCGACAAATTTACCAAGTGGATCAACGCCAAACCAATCAAGAAGCAAGATTCGAGCACAACCATCAAGTTTATAACAGAGCTGATATTTCGACATGGAGTTCCTCACAGCATTATCACATACAATGGCTCAAACTTCGATTCAGAAGAATTCAGAGTGTTCTGTGCTTCCCAAGGCACTCGAGTAGATGACGCATCCGTTGCGCACCCACAGTGGAATGATCAAGCTGAAAGAGCAAATGGTCTAATCCTCCAGGGGTTGAAACCTCGTCTTATGCGTGACCTTGAACACGTAGCTGGGGCTTGGTTGACTGAACTGTCACCTGTTCTGTGGGGATTGAGGACAACTCCTAACCGATCCACTGGTCGAACTCCTTTCTTCATGGTGTATGGGGTTAAAGCCGTGCTGCCTAGTGATCTCTTCCATAATGCTTCCCGAGTGGAAGTTTATTCAGAAGCAGAGGCAGAGCAAGCACGCCAAGACGCCGTTGACCTTTTGGAGGAAGAAAGAGAGATGGCCCTGATTCGATCGACTATTTATCAGCAAGATCTTCGTCGATTCCATGCATACGTTAAAGGTCGGGCATCTCAAGAAGGAGACTTAGTACTCCGAGTGGACCAGCAGCAACCACATAAGCTTACCCCTGCGTGAGAAGGCCCTTTCATCGTCACCAAGGTGCTTCACAATGGGGCATGTCACCTTTACAACTTAACTCAAAAGAAGGACGAGCGGCGCTCCTGGAATGCAGACCTTCTTCATCGTTTTTATACCTGACAGTGGGATTGTCAGGATGTAATAAGAGTACTTTTTAGATTGTTTGTCGAGACATGACTCCTGCAGTCTCTTAATGATTGTTCTCTCATAAATATGAGTTCAAATCCCCTAGTGGGTGACTTAGCTACGAACCGGTTTTCTCCTAAGTTAAAAAACCAGCCTGAGTGGAGAGCATCCCTCTCACTCGGGGGCTTAACCGTGAACCAGTTTTGCCTAAGTTAAAAAACCACTCCCAGTGGAGAGCATCCCTTCCACTCGGGGGCTTATCTGCAAACCAGTTTCGCCTAAATTAAAAAACACTCTGAGTGGAGAGCATCCCTCCTACTCGGGGGCTTAGCCACGAACCTATTTTCGCCTTAGTTAAAAAACTACTCCGAGTGGAGAGCATCCCTCTCACTCGGGGGCTTAGCCGCGACCCA